>NC_056748.1:980941893-981084882 GCF_019279795.1 Protopterus annectens | reverse complement strand
CCCCCGGGGAATCTCCCTATGCACCACAGTCCGGACACTACGGAGGGTGAGTGGTGGATCTCCTCCGGCCACTCTTGCAGAGGGGGGGCGAGCCCCATCCCCTGCAGCGCTTCCACCCGCAGGTGGCACAGGGCCACCGGAGGAGAGTCCGGACTCGGCACTAGTGCCAGGTGCACTCGCCAGCTGAGGTGGGAGAGGTGGGTCCGCCGGAACACGCCTTCCCTGTCGTTCTATGTTTTGCATTATGTCATGACAGTTTGGGTTAGTGACATATAATACCATTCACAGTTAGTTGTAACAGCATGCATTAGTATTCCCATTAACCAAACACCCAGATATTCACACCATTGAACAGCGTGCATAACACATGCATAATTTGAACAGTAATACACAGTCCAACAATGCACAGGGTTGATTGATGGCAACAGGTCATCAGGTGTGGATGTATGAACAGGGCGGATGCATCAACAGACATGCAAATATATATGACCCAACAGGACAGACGTCCAGGGGTGTTAATTGTGATTGCACATACCATTTTCACGTGGAATGGGTTATAGGTGGTTAGAGGGTGGGGTAAATACAGTAATATTAACACCTTCAAATACAAATACATATGCTGTACATTTCTAATAGCTACAGTTATATACACACTACTGTTCTAACTACAGTGTCCTATATGTTAACTACTTAACCTTGCAGATGGGACTGTTACTGCAACATCAATCTACATTTTCTTGCTGTTCATACACATTCATATCGAGCTTTGTTCAGATACATCATCCTGTTACTTTTGCTTTATATACTTGTAGACAAGTGTGGATGTTTGGTATATCAGACAATCATCCTATCTGCGTATTTCAGACTGGGAGCAACATATCCAGATTTTGGTGTACACATTCCACATGCAGCAACACTTTGAACAGATTTTGCTGTTTGGTTCTGAGTCTCACATGCATTTAATTCTGTCCTAACTGCAGTATAGTTTATTCAGGGATTATTACTACTGTATTGCTGTATTCCTGACACTTTCTCACACTCTCTCACTTGCTTTCATGTTACTATTCAGACTGGTACTTCTAGGCTTTATTGACATGTTTTAACAGTAGTTATTACAGTTCTTTCCAGCAGTCTCACTTCTGTCATGTTTCAGTATTTCCACAGGGATATATTTCACACATGTGATTTCATCCTCTTCTGCAGCTATACTTTACATGCTGCTGCAGGTTGTGTACTATTTTCTTACAGGCAGGGCAGTTTTATTTCAAAATATATGTTGGACAGTTTCATGTTTAGTTTACACTTACAGGCTGGGAACTGTTGTAATCAGGCAATACTTGCATACACTTTCACACTGTTACTTGCAGATTTAATTCCTTCCTGGCTACACTGCACTCTTTTGCTGACTGTCATACATTTATATATCTTTACAGTTACTAGTAGTGGATTACTGACCTGCCTGGTGGTAACCGCACCAGCCTATCGGCATAGGCTCTGCGGTTCGCAGAACGGACACCTGCAGCTGTAATATAAATGAAGTAATATTGGAATACACATCTCCATAATTTCAGGTAGTTTAACTTTCTACATACATAATTAATTGTTACTTACTCAGTGGTGGGGCGTTGGGTGATTGCCAGGCCTCCTGGATCCAAAGGTTCAGTTGGTCCTGCTTGCGTCTCTTCAGGTCCGCATGGTGGTGACGGACCTGCTCACCTGTCCTTGGAATTCCTGTGGCACTGGTGAGTTCATGAGCCAACTGGTCCCACGCCTCAGCCCTGCACGCTCCCCAGAGGACCTGGCCCTGCATGAGTTGGGCCTCATGGTTGTGGACTAGGAGCCAGGCCATGTACCTGGACTCCTCAACACCCCACCTCTGCGCTCGAAAGCGACTACCCTCTCCTACACCTGACATTCTGCCTGCAGGTCTGTTCTACAATCGTTTATGCTGTGTATTCCCACCTATGGGGCTTATATAGTCCGTTTTTCCCACACATATCTGTGATTGGCCATTTTGGAATTGTATCAACTTCAGTAAACCTGCATTGTCATGCTGTAGTTTGTATTCATTCCTATATATGAGCTATTATTGCATTTCTAGGTACTGCTGTCATGGCTTAGTGGTTCCGTACCTTGACTATGGTGTATAGTATCCTGGGTTCGAACCTGGCCACTGCTTTTATTTTTCATGACTGTCTAGACATGTTGAGGGGTGTGTCTGTGTAAAGGCAGTTTTGATACGGCTTGCTCAACGTTGCCCGTCGGTTAGCTTGTTTGCGTGCGCAGCTCCGCGCAAACGGGGTACGCTGGTTTAAGCCTCATTTGGCTATCGGCACGCATATTCCACTCAGCTCAGTTAGGGGCACATATATTTAGCATGGTAAACCACTGCTCAGCTACGGGCACTCATTTTGCACCAGTTAAACCAATGCTTATCTACGGACACATACACTCACTCTGTTGAACTGTAGCTCAGCTATGGGCACATCTGGCAGTTTCTATTCATTTCTTAGCTCACATTTATTCAATATAAATGGGCTATTTCATTGCATTTTACATATATTCTGGTTTTATGTGTACATATGTGTCAGGGACTTGTTTCCTGCTTATTTTGCATAAAAAAAAAATTTGTGTTGTGGGGGCTCGAACCATGAATGCCTGCTCTGCAGCCGGCATCTCTACCACTACGCTATTGCTTCCTGGCTATTTTGCATATTTAGTTCTTATATGCTTTCCCATTGACTGCTAACTGTAGCTGCGCTACAGGCACACCCGCGCAAACGAGCGCATTCACGGTTAAACATTGTTACAATTTAAAAAAAATATGACATGTTCATTTAGATTGTTTTATGTTTAATAGTCTCTAGGGGCATGTGTTGTGTTGTGTTTATTCACATTTCCGTGGAATCTGTTGTGGGTGTCTACTTTGGACACCTTTACACTTATGGGGGCATGTCTGCTTGCAGGGATCAGCCTACGGACACGCCCCCACATGTCTTACACGGACCGTGTTAGACTTAGGTGTGATTCAGCATGCTCTCATGAATATGCAGAGCATGCTGACATCACTCCATTTAACTGCAGCCTCCGTGTATGAGTTATAACTCTTACACGGAGGCTACGTGAATCCTGGTCACTGTCTTCTGTATGGGGAAATTAAATACTAACTTGCACATTTATTTCACTGTCAGAGTCTGTAAGCTGCATTAAACTTATTTTCTGTTTGGTGTGGGTATATATTTCTTGTATTCTGGATGGAGAAATTATAGTACATGTCTAGAATGTATCTGTACTTTGTTGCCACTACATCAGAAGTAAAAATCATATAAACATTTAAAATATTGATCACTTTTGTGACTGTGATGATGCCACTGCAACCAGCACCAAGGATCCTTGAGACTGCAAGAACATATACATTGCCCTACCAGCTTTAGCACTGAAGTATGTGAAACTCTTGAAAGATGGAATGATATAGTTGGATAAAGAACACTAAATTTTGTTGTATCCCATTTAATAAACACTGAAAGCGTTGAGCACATTTTGGTGAAGTTTCAGATTGTCAAGTACTAAACACACGGAGTTTTGTTTTGTTGCCTGCACTGCATTTGCTTTTCATTCTGATTCTGCATCATGCAACTTGGAGTAATATGGAAAGATGAGTAGCTTTGTAAATTAACTTTTTGATTCCTTCCAAGTTTGTTTTCAAAAGCTAGTATATTTTTAATGTTTCAGTTGCAAAATAGGTTCTGGACTTCTTCAGAGGTCACTGAAAGCAAATCTTCATTAGGGGCATCCCAGTAAATTCTACAGAAAGCCACAAATCAGCCATGTTCTTGAATGATTTCAGGGAGGTGGCAGAATGAATACTAAAGGGTAACTTAGTCCACCTTGAAGCTGCTTTGTATTCAAAGGATTTGAAGCATATCCTCATTTTTACTGCAGGGATGTAAATGAATAAGTACGAATTCCTAGTAAAGTTCCTCATGCTGTTAAACTTAAACTTAATGACAAGTGTTGATGCCAAACTATCATAATGCATACACTTCAATATTAAAATAAGATTATATCTATATAGTCTTTAATGGGTCTACTTATAACGTTGAATTTCATAACATTGAGACCATAACGTCGAAAATTCAAAACACTGAAAACCCAATACATTGAAAACTCAGAACAATGAAAGCGTGCTTCATAACATTGAAAACAACATTGAACAAGTAAATAAGATTCCCTCCACCTACAACAACACCTAACTAACAAACACACTTTCTATTACATAGGTTCATAGGTAGGTACTAGGCTATTGGCCCTAGGGCCTCTATAAGCCTAGCCAAATGGTACCCTGGCTTTTGCCACCCAAGAAAATTATTTTCCTGTGCCTCTGTCAAGCAGTGCCACAGAATTGATCCCCGGGGTGAATTTCCTATCTCCCATCCAATCATCAAGATTTTTCTTGAAGAGTGCTAATGAGGAGCTTTGTTTGATACAGATAGCTAGTTTGTTCCAGAGTATGGGAAGTCTCTGGGACAGGAATGTATCCCTCCAGCATGTTCTGTTTATCATGGTGGCAAGGTTTAGGTCCCTAGAGCGTGTAGCTCAGAGGGATTAGGATTTCTTTAAGTGGAGCATGTCCAACAGTTCTGGGTTTGACATAGCTTTGTATGTTAGTCAGACATCGCCTCTGAGTAGGCGATATGTGACAGAGTAAAGCTGGAGTTTTTTGAGACGGTCTGCATAGGGCATCTGTTTGAGGCTGGTAATCCTCTTTGGGAGGTATTTTTGTGGCCTTTCCAGTTGTTGTAGAGGTCTTGTGAGGTACATACCAAAAGGGGCATTGTACTCTATAATGGGTCTAATGAATGATGAGTAGAGGGGAACAATGACCTCTTTTTTGCTGGATGAGAAACCTTTTGTGATGAGGTGTGCCACGTAGAAGGCTTTCCTGACTACTGGGGTGATGTGATTATCAAAGGAGAGACTACTGTCCACCTGTGTCCCAAGGTCTCTTATCACACTTTCGGTGTTAAATAGACTACCGCCTATGTGATAGTTTATGGGTACAGAGTTTTTACCAAAAGGGATGACAATGCACTTTTTGGCATTGAGCTTGAGGCATGGCTTTGACACCAGGCATCTGTCTCAATGAGGCCCTTTTGTAGGATGTCCACATCGTTAAGAGTTTTGATTATGGCTCCTAGTTTGCAGTCATCTGCGAACTTTGTTAGCCAAAGACCTTCTGTGTTAGTCTGTACTTTGGAGAAGTAGATACCAAACAGGAGAGGACTTAGGACTGAACCCTGTGGTACTCCACTTGTCACTTATCTGAAGTTGGATTTAGAGTCTGCTACTTTCACAGTTTTGGTTCTGTCAGTGAGCCAGTGGGCAACCCATCTTGTGACATAGGAATTTATACCTAGTTTAGAGAGTTTGTCTATAATTCCAGAGTGGGGGATGGTGTTGAAAGCCTTGGCAAGATCTAGATAGGCTGTGTTTACCACCTAATCCTCATCTACGGTTTTGGTGACCGCTTCAAAGAAGTATATCAGGTTTAGGAGACATGATCTGCCTTTTACAAACCCGAACTGGGTAGGGTCCAGAGTTTGGAGATTACCAATGTCATTGTTTATAATTTCCATGATGATACGCTCCATAGCCTTGCAGACATCTATCAGGTTAAGAAGACATGATCTGCCTTTTACAAACCCGAACTGGGTAGGGTCCAGAGTTTGGAGATTACCAATGTCATTGTTTTTAAGTTCCATGATGATACGCTCCATAGCCTTGCAGACGAGGCTCATCAGGCTAATGGGGCAGTAGTTCCCAGCATCTGTGGTGGCTCCCCCTTTGTGGAGTGGGATAAGCGTTGCTGTGTGCCATTCAGTGGGCACAAAGCCTGAGGTGAGGCTATGATTGAACATGGTACTTAGGTGGGGTACCAGTTCATTCTGTAGTTCATGTAGAACGCAGCCTGGGATGTTGTCAGGTCCCATGGATGCTGTGTTTTTGGCTTTGCAGAGTGTGTTTTTTACCTGTGCAGTCGTGATTACAGGTACTTTACATTCTTCCGGTATAGAGATGGGCCCTTTAAGGGATGAGAGAGGGGTAAAGTTAGCACTGAACCTATCTGCCAGGATGTTGGCAATATCAGTTGGTTCTGTATATTTAGTGCCATTGTACTGTAACTTAGAGCAGATCTGAGTGTTGCCATTGAGATTCTTGACATAGCTATAGAATGCTTTGTGGTTGTCTTTAGAATCAGTGGCGATTTTTTTTTCGTAATTAGCTTTGGAGGATTTTATGAGGGATTTCAGCTTCTTACTGAGGCTGACCACGGAGTTCCTCCAATCATGGGATTTTTACTCGTTTTTGCGACAGTTTCTTTCTTCTGTTGTAGAGTTTGTTTACAGTAGGGAACCACCAGATTGGCTTCCTTTTTTTGGAGGATAGCATCTTGGTTCTTTTAAGGATTGCACGATCCATGCACTCGTGTAAGTGCTTATAAAGCGCAATTGTATAGGATTCAGCAGTTGTATCTCTATTGTCCGTCAACATGGGTGTCGTGAAGTTTGCCACTTCTGTCTTAAGAAGCGTGAAGTTGGCTTTGGAGAAGTTTTTTACGGTGGTTTCCCTAATGAGCGGTGGGGGTGGGATATGGATGTCTAGGGTGATTTGCTTGTGGTCGAATCTGACCAATGAGGAATTGACCTCTGGTGTGGAACACCAGTTGCCCATGTTGGTAATGACCAGGTATAGGATATTGCTGCCCCTGGTGGGGGTGTGGATAAGTTGATCCAAGGCATTGGAATTTATGAATTCCAGAAAATGTTGAGCACAAGAGTTGGTACATGAGTAGTTTTCCCAGTTAATGGTGGGGTAGTTGAAATCGCCCATTATTAGGGTGTTAGGTTGTACCCTGATATTTTCCAGTGTATCAAGAAATGAGGAGTGTGAATCCTGGGGCATGGTGGGGGATCTGTAGCAAGCTACAATTTGCAATGCGGTCTTGCCCAGAGTTAGTAAAACAAAAAAGGCAAACCAGGAACAACTGCAGACCACCGATTTATTTATTTATTTAACCAAAATTGTACTAAGCGCTTTCACCCACACACATCAGGGCATCTTCAGAGTACTGACAATCCTTGTGTTGAACCTCTTTTTAAATCCTTATGTAAATTAGATAATTGAACAATTAAACAATTAAACTAATTATTACCTACGCAGCTAAAAATTCTTAAAGGTACAATCAGCAAAAATGAACATAAACAGCCAGGACTTGTGCAAACTTGTTAATTTGTAAGTGTAATAAAACCTTCTTGTCAAAAACTATGTATATGTAACTTCCGTTTGGATTTGTAGAAGGGACAGAACTATTTGATGAACTGCTGCAACTGTTCGATAGAACAGGTATAGAACTGATTAAATTAATTATTCGTAACAATAATTGTAAACTTGCTGTTTTAAATGAACAATTGGTCATTTTAGATAAGAATATTCGCCAGGACTTGTTATTTGAATTTAATAGATTTCGTCTTGATAATATTATCAAAGATATGGATAGATTTATTAGTAAAGGGCTAGAAACTAAGAATCTTAAATTAATAAGGGACACCAATGATTATAAGAATAAAAAAGTGTATGTGCATTTCAAAGAGTTTAAAAGCATGAGGCGGTTATTCAAACAGCCTGTGGCCGATTCAGTTGCTGAGAACAACTTGAATACCACTAACAGCCACTCCAGTTTACAACAGAACTATAGAGTTAATAATGAGAATGGAGAAGGTGTTTTTTTTAGAGGAGCCGACACTGAGAAGGTCAGAGCGGCTCCGGGACCGATATGGGAGTCAACAATATCAGCAGAATCGACCATATTACAAGACAACACACAGAACCAATTCTTGGTACCGCTAAATAGTAGTCACAGTAGTAATAATATAACATGTATGAGTGAGGCACCAGTTTATCAAACTAGTCATTTTATGAGTGATATTTATGACAGTGTCACTTCATGCCACAATTATATGGATAGTGGTGATAGACTGCCATATTCTATGGTATTTACACAGGAGAAGGACACTGATAACACTGACTGGCACTGTTCTGTCATTACAGAAGGAGGGTTTAGTATATACAATTATACTGATACTTGTTTTAATGCTGCCTATGTTAAACTTTTTAAGAAGGGTTTTAGATTTGTCCCTTCATTTAAATTAGATGTTGGTAGAATTTTGATTAATTTAAAACTTTACACTAGAGCACTTAACCTTAAGCTGTTTTTTGTTAACAACAAATGTAACCAGAGAGACAATACTAGTTTTACTCTAAAAAGGAGTAGTACTTTTATACCCCCACAAAACCCAATGATTTATTTGTTTGAGAGATTATGTGAAACACAAATCAGAAGAATATTAAAGAATGAAAAAATGACTTCTGATAATTTGACTTCCGCTGAAAAATGTTGTCTTAAGGAATTAACTTCTACCGACAAATATAGAGTAATGAAACCCGATAAAGGGGGTGGGGTTGTTATTATGAGCAAAACAGACTATTTGAACAAAATGACAATAATGTTGAGTGACAATACGACGTATGAAAAAGTGTCAAAACATGAAATGGAAAGGGCATATGTTAAGGTGGATTGGTATCTATATGAATTTTTGATGGATGGAGTCATCACCAAAGATGAATATAATTTTTTATTAGTGGAACATCCAATGACGCCATCCATTTTTGGTATCCCTAAAATCCATAAGGACATACACAATCCACCCTTTAGGCCCATAGTCTCTGCCAGGGGTTCAAAGACTGAAGCCATTGCTGCTTATATAGATTTGCATTGTAAGGGAACTTTAAAACATCTGCCTCATATATTAAAAGATTCCTGGCATTGTCTAGAAAAAGCTAGAGAACATTTTGTTGATATTGAAGACGATATGACAATGGTAACTATTGATGTTGTCAACCTATTCACAGTGATTCCTCATGACTTAGGTCTTGAAATGTTTGAGACAAGTTTGCTGAAATTTAGTGAGTCTAATAAGGCTAAATGCAAATTGTTATGTGAACTGATGGCTATTGTACTTGAAAACAATTTTATGTTTATTAATGGTGAATATTATAAACAAAGTACAGGTGTGGCCATGGGGGCTAGATGCACCCCCATTTATGCCAATTTGGTGTTAGCCTTATGGGAAACACAAAGTGTTTTTACTTCTAGTTTCTGGCCTAACATTGCCCTTTACTTAAGGTACCTGGACGACATTCTTATTTTTTGGAAGGGCAACAGAGAAATGCTTATTGAGTTTGAAAATTTTCTAAAAACGACATCTAGTTTTTTGAATTTCACTTTTAAGATATTTGACAACAGTTGTGAGTATTTAGATATTTTATTCTATAAAAACATGGGCAAGTTAGAATCAAGTATTTTTAGGAAAAAAAAATCATTCCAATTCTTTTTTACATTTTGATAGTTGCCATCCCTATTACCAGAAAAATAATTTAGTAAAGGGACAGATGGTCAGATTTTCTAGAATTATTAGTGAAGACATTAATTTTTACAATGAGATTAAAATATTATCAGATATGTTTCTGGATAGAGGTTATCCATTAGAATTAATTGTTAAAGTTAGTGAAGAGATTTATATTAAAAGACATCAAATATACAAACCTATATTAAAGTACGGTTTTGACAACAGTATATCTAGGACTAATAACACTACTAGAAATGACACCTTTATTATATCATTTAATGATATATCACCCAGGATAGTTAATATAGTACATGAGACCTGGATAAGTATTCTCCAGAATAACGGTGACCTTATTGATAATTTAGGGACTGGGCCCAAGGTCACTTATAGTAGGGGGATGAATCTTAAAGAACATTTTGAGGCAGTTAATAATAAGAATATGTTCAACACATCTTCGATGAGCAAATGTGGGGCATGCCATACTTGTAAATTTATTAATGATGGACCATATGTTGCGGTACAAAATTTTGGCAAAACAATTAGATGCCCAGGTCATTGTAATTGCAACACAAAAATGGTGGTGTACCTAGCTATATGTTCATCATGCCCAGCCTTTTATGTTGGCAAAACGATAAGGAAACTTTGAGAAAGGATAGTGAAACATGTTAGAGACATTAAAAAACAGAAAAATACTAGTTCTCTTTATATGCATAGTCTAAGATGCCAGAATTTTAAGAGATTTTTATTCTTTGTTATTGACAGAATTGTATACTACAATAATAACAAAGGTGGTGATGATAACACCTTACTTGAGGCTAAAGAATGTTTATGGCAATTACGGCTAAATGCAAGTTCTAGCCCTGGTATTAACGAACATATTTCTATATCAAGTATACTAAAGTACAAGTCTCAATTTATTTGATCTTGTATGTATTAGGTTAACATCTGATAATTTAATGTTTTAAATATTTTGTATAACAATATGAATTTTAATGTTAGGAAATTTTTTAATGAATGATTTTATGCTGGATTGTATAACAATTGTTTATATTTAATAATTATTTAGATTTATACTATTATCTAGATATTTATATATGTATTTTTACTTTTATTTATTGGTATTATATATACATAGTTTTTGACAAGAAGGTTTTATTACACTTACAAATTAACAAGTTTGCACAAGTCCTGGCTGTTTATGTTCATTTTTGCTGGTTGTACCTTTAAGAATTTTTAGCTGCGTAGGTAATAATTTGTTTAATTGTTTAATTGTTCAATTATCTAATTTACATAAGGATTTAAAAAGAGGTTCAACACAAGGATTGTCAGTACTCTGAAGATGCCCTGATGTGTGTGGGTGAAAGCGCTTAGTACAATTTTGGTTAAATAAATAAATAAATCGGTGGTCTGCAGTTGTTCCTGGTTCGCCTTTTTTGTTTTACTAGTTCTGGAAGTTTGTTTTTAGTACTTTGTTGGGCTTACCATTACGCTGGTGGACTACTGATTTAATATCATTTATATTTACTTATTTTCACCTGGACTATTGTGTTTTCATTATGGAGCAACTTTTTCTTCAATATATTGAGACTATGCAGCGTCTCATTAAAGCTCTACAGGAGAAAGGGCACAATACTCCTGTGGTTACCAATGGGGCCATTACTGAGTCTCAGGAGCAACTTTTTACATTACATTCTACACCAGGATCGAGTCCGGTGCAACCGTCAGCTAGTTATGGTTCGGCGTGTTCTATAGGAGGATGGGCCAATGCAGGAAATGTTCGGTCTGGGAACCCACCTTCGAACAAAGCATCGAACACTAGGGATGGCGTTACTAGAGACACTGAGGCACGAAAAAATTTGTTGATGGATATCAAAGACATTTTAGCTGCTCCAGTTTTCCAGGATGGCTCACGGAGCAAAAACAATGACCTAGGTAGTTTGAACAAACAGTTGTCAGAGTTTGAAAAGACTCTGAGATCTTTTAAAACTTTAAAGATGGACAACGCTTTTCTGGAGAGGTCCCTTGAGCTTGGTCAAGTACCTAAGGGACTTCGTGTGTTCAAACTTCCGTTTGGATTTGTAGAAGGGACAGAACTATTTGATGAACTGCTGCAACTGTTCGATAGAACAGGTATAGAACTGATTAAATTAATTATTCGTAACAATAATTGTAAACTTGCTGTTTTAAATGAACAGTTGGTCATTTTAGATAAGAATATTCGCCAGGACTTGTTATTTGAATTTAATAGATTTCGTCTTGATAATATTATCAAAGATATGGATAGATTTATTAGTAAAGGGCTAGAAACTAAGAATCTTAAATTAATAAGGGACACCAATGACTATAAGAATAAAAAAGTGTTTGTGCATTTCAAAGAGTTTAAAAGCATGAGGCGGTTATTCAAACAGCCTGTGGCTGATTCAGTTGCTGAGAA
Organism: Protopterus annectens; assembly: GCF_019279795.1. NCBI lineage: Eukaryota > Metazoa > Chordata > Ceratodontiformes > Protopteridae > Protopterus > Protopterus annectens. The sequence goes on along the minus strand of NC_056748.1, from coordinate 981,072,981 downwards.
CAACTTGAATACCACTAACAGCCACTCCAGTTTACAACAGTATAGAGTTAATAATGAGAATGGAGAAGGTGTTTTTTAGAGGAGCCGACACTGAGAAGGTCAGAGCGGCTCCGGGACCGATATGGGAGTCAACAATATCAGCAGAATCGACCATATTACAAGACAACACACAGAACCAATTCTTGGTACCACTAAATAGTAGTCACAGTAGTAATAATATAACATGTATGAGTGAGGCACCAGTTTATCAAACTAGTCATTTTATGAGTGATATTTATGACAGTGTCACTTCATGCCACAATTATATGGATAGTGGTGATAGACTGCCATATTCTATGGTATTTACACAGGAGAAGGACACTGATAACACTGACTGGCACTGTTATGTTATTACAGAAGGAGGGTTTAGTATATACAATTATACTGATACTTGTTTTAATGCTGCCTATGTTAAACTTTTTAAGAAGGGTTTTAGATTTGTCCCTTCATTTAAATTAGATGTTGGTAGAATTTTGATTAATTTAAAACTTTACACTAGAGCACTTAACCTTAAGCTGTTTTTTTGTTAACAACAAATGTAACCAGAGAGACAATACTAGTTTTACTCTAAAAAGGAGTAGTACTTTTATACCCCCACAGAATCCAATGATTTATTTGTTTGAGAGATTATGTGAAACACAAATCAGAAGAATATTAAAGAATGAAAAAATGACTTCTGATAATTTGACTTCCGCTGAAAAATGTTGTCTTAAGGAATTAACTTCTACCGACAAATATAGGGTAATGAAACCCGATAAAGGGGGTGGGGTTGTTATTATGAGCAAAACAGACTATTTGAACAAAATGACAATAATGTTGAGTGACAATACGACGTAAGAAAAAGTGTCAAAACATGAAATGGAAAGGGCATATGTTAAGGTGGATTGGTATCTATATGAATTTTTGATGGATGGAGTCATCACCAAAGATGAATATAATTTTTTATTAGTGGAACATCCAATGACGCCATCCATTTTTGGTATCCCCAAAATCCATAAGGACATACACAATCCACCCTTTAGTTCCTGGCATTGTCTAGAAAAAGCTAGAGAACATTTTGTTGATATTGAAGACGATATGACAATGGTAACTATTGATGTTGTCAACCTATTCACAGTGATTCCTCATGACTTAGGTCTTGAAATGTTTGAGACAAGTTTGCTGAAATTTAGTGAGTCTAATAAGGCTAAATGCAAATTGTTACGTGAACTGATGGCTATTGTACTTGAAAACAATTTTATGTTTATTAATGGTGAATATTATAAACAAAGTACAGATGTGGCCATGGGGGCTAGATGCGCCCCCATTTATGCCAATTTGGTGTTAGCCTTATGGGAAACACAAAGTGTTTTTACTTCTAGTTTCTGGCCTAACATTGCCCTTTACTTAAGGTACCTGGACGACATTCTTATTTTTTGGAAGGGCAACAGAGAAATGCTTATTGAGTTTGAAAATTTTCTAAAAACGACATCTAGTTTTTTGAATTTCACTTTTAAGATATTTGACAACAATTGTGAGTATTTAGATATTTTATTCTATAAAAACATGGGCAAGTTAGAATCAAGTATTTTTAGGAAAAAACTCATTCCAATTCTTTTTTACATTTTGATAGTTGCCATCCCTATTACCAGAAAAATAATTTAGTAAAAGGACAGATGGTCAGATTTTCTAGAATTATTAGTGAAGACATTAATTTTTACAATGAGATTAAAATATTATCAGATATGTTTCTGGATAGAGGTTATCCATTAGAATTAATTGTTAAAGTTAGTGAAGAGATTTATATTAAAAGACATCAAATATACAAACCTATATTAAAGTACGGTTTTGACAACAGTATATCTAGGACTAATAACACTACTAGAAATGACACCTTTATTATACCATTTAATGATATATCACCCAGGATAGTTAATATAGTACATGAGACCTGGATAAGTATTCTCCAGAATAACGGTGACCTTATTGATAATTTAGGGACTGGGCCCAAGGTCACTTATAGTAGGGGGATGAATCTTAAAGAACATTTTGAGGCAGTTAATAATAAGAATATGTTCAACACATCTTGATGAGCAAATGTGGGGCATGCCATACTTGTAAATTTATTAATGATGGACCATATGTTGCGGTACAAAATTTTGGCAAAACAATTAGATGCCCAGGTCATTGTAATTGCAACACAAAAATGGTGGTGTACCTAGCTATATGTTCATCATGCCCAGCCTTTTATGTTGGCAAAACGATAAGGAAACTTGAGAAAGGATAGTGGAACATGTTAGAGACATTAAAAAACAGAAAAATACTAGTTCTCTTTATATGCATAGTCTAAGATGCCAGAATTTTAAGAGATTTTTATTCTTTGTTATTGACAGAATTGTATACTACAATAATAACAAAGGTGGTGATGACAACACCTTATTTGAGGCTAAAGAATGTTTATGGCAATTATGGCTAAATGCAAGTTCTAGCCCTGGTATTAACGAACATATTTCTATATCAAGTATACTAAAGTACAAGTCTCAATTTATTTGATCTTGTATGTATTAGGTTAACATCTGATAATTTAATGTTTTAAATATTTTGTATAACAATATGAATTTTAATGTTAGGAATTTTTTTAATGAATGATTTTATGCTGGATTGTATAGCAATTGTTTATATTTAATAATTATTTAGATTTATACTATTATCTAGATATTTATATATGTATTTTTACTTTTATTTATTGGTATTACATATACATAGTTTTTGACAAGAAGGTTTTATTACACTTACAAATTAACAAGTTTGCACAAGTCCTGGCTGTTTATGTTCATTTTTGCTGATTGTACCTTTAAGAATTTTTAGCTGCGTAGGTAATAATTTGTTTAATTGTTTAATTGTTCAATTATCTAATTTACATAAGGATTTAAAAAGAGGTTCAACACAAGGATTGTCAGTACTCTGAAGATGCCCTGATGTGTGTGGTGAAAGCGCTTAGTACAATTTTGGTTAAATAAATAAATAAATCGGTGGTCTGCAGTTGTTCCTGGTTCGCCTTTTTTGTTTTACTTGCCCAGAGTTAGTTGCATTTGGATAATCTCAGATGCATTACGCTGAGCAATTAGCCTGGAGGTGTGGATATCCTTAATGAATATGGACACTCCTCTGCCTTTAGTGCTTCAGTCCAGGTTAGGTGGCCGAAAGGTGTGGTATGAATTATAGCCTGGTAATGCAGGGGTGCTCTCTGGAGCCTTGAACCAGGTCTCTGTCACTGCACAGATGTCGATGTTCTCCATTTTAAGGAGTGCCTCAAGTGAGTGCATTTTGAGGTTTAGACTTCTAGCATTAAGTAGCATTACCCTCAGATTTGCTTGCTTGTACCTGTTACAGTGGTGAATTTCCCTGCACCCCCCCGTAAATTAAATATACCAACTCCAAGATCGCACTACAGTGGAAAAAAGTTAATTTCCTAACCTCACTATAAATATACCAACTCTAAGATCGCACTACAGTGGAAAAAAGTTTATTTCCTAACCTCAAGGTATGGTGATTGTGATACAGTGAGGTTAGGAAATTAACTTTTTTCCACTGTAGTGTAATCTAGGAGTTGGTATATTTAACTTACGGGGATTGTGGGGGGCAGAACCCCCACATGGGCAGTGCTGCAGAAACTTAGTAGAAAGTGTGTTTGTTAGTTAGATGTTGTTATAGGTGGAGAGGATGTTATTTACATATGTATTGTAGTTTTCAGTGTTATGAAGCACACTTTTAATGTTCTGAGTTTTCAATGTTTTGGGTTTTCAGTGTTTTGGGATTTAGATGTTTTGGTCTCAGTGTTATGAAATTCAACATTATGAAATTTCAATGTTATGAAGTAGACCCGCCTTTAAGATATAAAGAACATTTTCAGGTTTTGTAATCTATCATCATAATTTAGCTGTTTAACTGGTATTGTGCTTTCAGTGAAGGATTTTCTTGCATTATTTTCTTTTGTGATTCATCTTGTATCCTTTTTAGGACACTGGGGCATCACCAAGCCTTTTTAATTAGTTTGTGTGCTCTTTCCGATCTTTCTTAAGACATGGGGACTACATCATCTTTCTTAAAGCAGTTTACCTGGTGTTCTAATAGCCTAATTGTCACATTTTGTAGCAAATAGGGAAGCAGATTGTGACTTATATCATGTCTGTATATGATAGGATGTGACTAGGAGCAGCTGTCCTCTTGAGTCAATGTAAAGATACAGAGATGTACTTTGTGCACCTTTGGATGAGACTATGATACCAGCAGACTGGTAGAATGGTATTATCAACAGTCTGGGTATTAATATCAATTCACATACAGACAGTTTTTTTTCTGGTGATTGTTACATTGCTGTTTGAAAATAATACTAACTACATCTGAAAATCTGGCAGCTCTTTATTATTTACGTTACAACAGTTGAGTGTCTTGCATTAGTCTTTGGTTAAATGCTACAGAATAATTTTCATTTTGAACAATTAGGATAGCATTGCATTGTAATTAACCAAGAGCACTATTGTGTGAAGCTTCATTAACTTACCATTAGTGCTATAATATCACTGATTAAAGTTTGTCTTGTTAGTGATAACAAGTTAATATTAGGATACATACTTAAAAAAGTTTGATAATTAGTATCACATATATTATTATAGTAACTACTATAACAGGTTTAAGACATATTTGGTTCAGTAAAATATATGCAGTTATTGTGTTATATATACCATAATTTATGATTATGACCAACCCTTTCAATTTTTATTTTTGAAAAATATTTATGATTAATAAGTTTGAGCTATCCATAAGGACTTTTTGTAGTATGGGGACTTTCATACAGTAAAGAAGGCAGTAGTTATTCTGATAAGCAGGATCTTTGCTGCTGAAAGGAAATCCAACTATATTAATAGGTAAAAGCTCTCCATAAAGCGTCTCTTGTAGTTTAGGACTATCATACAATAGAATAAACAGTTGTTATTCTGATAAAGTAAGGTACTCTGCTGTTAGGTGAAAAGGATTCCTTAAACTCATTCATGCTTGATGACTTAATTAAAAAAAAATCAGTCCATAACAGTATGTCCTCTGTGCAGTGTTTAAAAGCATAAACAGACTTTAATTTCAGATATCTGCAGAAATTGCAGCAAGTTTAACATGTTTGTTATTATATTGGAAATTGAAAAGTATATAAATTCATTATACTGCAGTTTTGGTACCATAGTAATACAGAGGGTGGTATCAAAATATGTGTCTCCTTGGGAAGAGGATGTTAAGGAAGATATAACTAGTCAAAGTAGCTAGCCCTTCAAAACAATGATAACTGGAATAGTGAAGCCAAAATGAAACAAAAATTAAGGTAAACATCACAAGTTCTGAAGGTAAGAGAACTGATGAAAAGAAAAATAAAAGCAAGGCTAATAGTAAAAATAAAAATGGGAAAGGTAAAACATCTCACTAAAAACAACATTAGTTCTGGAAATATATTAAATTCTATTAGTAACACTGAATATAGTCAGAATGACTCAAAAACTGCAGAGGGTATCAAATGCCAGCAAAGTGAAGGTCCATGGTCTCCTGTATTTACTAGAAACTAAATTCCAAATAGAATAATCGACAAATAATTTCATGAAGACAATGAAGTAATGTTAAACCATAATGATAATATGAATTAGCTTCCACAAGAGGGTGTCAATGATTTAACCAGGAATATTATATCCTGATGTAATAACAAGAACAGTAAAACATATGTGGATAAGCAACCTGTAATGTGACTAAGCTGGACTTTGATTTAGAAGGGAAATTAAACAAAGATAAAAAGTTGAAACCATATGATGAAATACAAGAAATATGACACGTATTAGATATAGAAACTACTGGTAAAAGGAAAACAAACAGGAAAATAATTTGTGGTTTATATGGCTTAAACTCAACTAAGTAGATGAGAATGGGGTTATGTTATCACAGTCTGGGAGTGAGAAACATTGAATATTGAAACAATTAGACCAGGTTATACTTAAGCAATAATTCACAACTGTGTGTGGGTTACTTAGGATTTACTCATGGCTGATGTGTTTGATCATGAGGGTGAAGCTTGAGTGATTAAACAAAGCCAACTGTGGGTAAATCTTGATATATCCATAAGCAGGAGTGGATTATTGCACTTATAGAATTACATTATTTAAGAAAGAAATTGCTTATATTTCTTAAATGTATTTGTATAAAGGAACTTTGGCCTTCTTCCATGTTCTGTTCCCTAGATTGATGTACTTTGCATGTGTTTGGGACGTACACTCCCACACTTGAATAGTACATTAATGCAGTACAGGAGAAGTGATGTAGAACGCACAATCTTTATTGCTATTTAATTTTTTTTAACAGTTTAATACAAAAAACAACCCAATTTTTATGAGGAACAACACAAAAATGCAAGGAAACTTGTGTAGGTTTCTGTTTAGTTTTGCAAAATATACCAGTAGAAAGTACAGGCACTCGATACTTCAGTGGCTGGACTTTTTCCCATTGGTATATGCTTGATTTACAATGGGCACTCTGGTTGGCTTGTCCAATGAGCATGCTTGTTTTTGAATAGTGATGAGCCTCTATTGTGTAATCATTGTTAGACACCAAAAACTATTTTCTTGTTAGGGGATTTAATTTATCCAAACATAACTTGTAGTAAGACATCATCAAAGAATGACTTCTCAAAATAATATCTAAGTATACTATCATACCATAATTTTGAGCAGTTATTCACAGAAGTTAGCAGGTGTAGAAATATTCTTAACATTTTTGCAACAGATATCCCAAAATATGCAAATAATGTAACAACTCAAGAACCATTAAGGAATTCTGATCATTGTTCCACAGAGTTTGAACTCATGCTGCCTTCTAATGTAACAGCTTCAGAATTTATTTTGGACTTATAGATTATGATGCCATAATAAGGCATATTAATTTTGTTACTTGGTCTATGTTGTTTTGCTCTACTGAAAAAGAATATGACACTAGTGAATCCTGTAAAACTAAGTAATTATTGCTACATTTATACTAATAATAAACACATATCTTATTCTGTTTGTGACGGCCATGCCCTGGCCCAGCAATCAAGGAGCCTCAATCCTCACCAATAACACCAGAGAGGAGGTCTCATATAAGAGGAAAGGATAACAAATACACACAGTAAAGTACAATTTCCCTTAAGTGCACACAGAGATCACAGTCAGTCTGGGGCTGGTTGCTCCCTTGTTCCCCAGGTCCCCAATAAGACACCCCACTGGCACAGCTATAGGGTCCAGATCACAGCCTAGCTGGCAAGCTAACCTCCAGTACCCTCTCTGACAAACCAGTGCTTCTTGTCCCTGCCCAAGTAGCTGACACACACACGCACTTTGAGATAAGTATTTATACAACTTCACAGACACTCCTGGGAAAGGCTGACACAGATTCTCCAGCTGTGCCCCTTTATGCAGACTATACAGTAGTAATTACTGCCACCACCAGCTAATAATTATCAGCTACCCAAAGGCCTTTAAAATGGTATCCAAGTATTACTGTGCAATATTATTATCCAATTGGTAAGCGTGACTAATCAGTCAAGGCTTATTAGAATGGCCTTGTACAATAAACTCTATAAATATGCAATGTACTCTAGAGCTTAAATTGTCTCTAGATAAACCAGCCACAGTTGAAAAGGGTTTAAAAATATTTAATAATAAATACTAAAAACACAAGACAATACTACTACACCACAGTGCTATTCAAGAATTCAGAGACCACACAGAAACTTAAAATAATTCCGTAGTACAGTTCTGACATAACAGAAAAACATTTAGTCTAATTTTTATAGTCCTAGCTATTTCTACAATAAAACATACTTCTAAAGTAACTTACATAGAGCAAGGCAGTGCTGAGTTAGATAGTCAGACAAAAATGCTTAATAATCTCTGGTTCTCACTGTTTAAATTGAAACTGCAGTTCTGCTAAACATTACATCATCTTTTACACCTTTCTGGTTCCCAGGCCACACAGAAACTGCATTTACATTCTTTTACACTTAGAGCAATAAAGGACATTCCACATGGAAATTCTGGTCATTAACTTTAGCTTTAAAACAATAGGCAGGAAGCCTTCCTCTAGCTAGACTGGAGCTGACTTGTAAAACATTAAAGGCAGTGGTGAAATAATTTTAATTTCAAAGGACAGATGTGAAATGCTTGACTTAGTTTTCCTTACAGCAGATGGCAATGTTGCTACAATCTTGAAGTTCAACATTTTACAGTGTTTTCTTTCATTTAAGAAACAAACCTGTATTTTACATTTATATTTACAAATGCCAGAATTATGTATCAAATTCTATTTGGCTAGGCTGGCAGCCTTCGCCCATCTCTACCCAATCTTCACATCTCCCCCCCCCCTGGAGAATTCAAGCTAGTTTTTCAAGTGACCCTTGAGAAACGCCACTTGAGAGGGCTAGGTCAATCTGAGAGCACCTCACCCCATTCCCTGTCTTGACAGCCCATCTGCATTGGCATTTCTATTCCCACTGCGGTGCTGCACTGACATATATGCTTGCAACCCCAGGATCCATCTTAGCAACTTGGCATTTTGCTGACTGGCTCTGTTTAACTATATTAGGGGGTTGTGATCTGTCATTACAGTGAATTTTCTTCCATACAGATAAGGCTGAAGTTTCTGCAGTGCCCACACTATGGCTAGACATTCATTTTCTACAGCTGCATAGCATTCCTCCCTGGGTTGGAGCCTACAACTGAGAAAAACCACTGGGTGCTCTTCCCCCTCTGAAGAAATCTGGCTAAGTACAGCCCCCACCCCATGGTTCAAAGCATCCACTTGCACAACAAATTCTTTGCTGTAATCTGGACTGGCTAACACAGGGGGTCCTCCCAAAGCTTCTTTAAGTTTCTGGAATGCCTGCTCACATGCTGGGGTCTATACTACCTTATCTGGCCTGTTCTTCCTTGTCAGGTCTGTAAGGGGAGCAGCTATGGTACTATAACTGGGGATGAACTTCCTGTAGTACCCTGCTGTCCTTAAAAATGCCCTCACCTGCTTTTTAGTAATAGGTGCAGGCCATGAACCCTCCTGCTCCTGCTAGGATATTATCTACCAGCCTCTGGAAAGTCGCTGGGACATTCTTCATCACAAAGGGCATCTTTGTGAACTCATACAAGCCAAAAGGAGTCACAAAGGCTGACCTCTCTCTAGAACTGGGAGTCAAGGGCACCTGCCTAGCAGTTCCACCATGTAGTTAACATCACTTACCTTTCTTACCACCTTGTAGGGACCCTCCCAAGCTGCTTGCAGCTTGTTGTGTCTGACAGGAATGAGAACCATTACCTGATGCCCCACAGCATACTCTCTAGCTCGAGCATTCCTGCCATACCACTCCTTTTTCTGTTGCCCTTGGCAAGGTCAATGGTTGTAAGATACGTAGCCCCACCCAGCTGCTCTAGGGCCTCATTCATCCTAGGCATGGGGTAAGCATCCAACTCTGTGTGATTATTTAATTTCCTGTAGTCCACACAGAACCTGGTGCTGCCATCCTTCGCTGGCACCAGCACCACTGGGGAGGCCCAGGGACTGTTGGTCTCTTGAATCACCCGTAGTTCCAACATCTCCTGTACCTCCTCCCTCAGAGTCTGTTTGACTCTCTCAGGCACCCTGTAAGGGGCCTGCCTAATAGGCCTTTGGGGTCCTTTATCCACCTGGTGCTATACCAGGTGGGTCCACCCTGGTTTCCCAGTGAACATGTCCCCAAATTCTTGCAACACTGCTCAGATTTCTCGAACCTGGATAGGAGACAGCTGCTGGGACATTGCTACCCCTTCCACTGAGGTGTCAGCCTGAGCCTCACTGAGGAGACCAGTCAGCAGATCTCCTTCAAACTCCCCCTGCAATCCACTGCAAAAGCTCAGTACAAGGGCCTCCCTATCATGGTAAGGTTTCATCATGTTAACATGGTACAATTTGTGTCCCTGCCATCTGCCTAGCAGTTTCACCATGTAGTTAACATCACTTACCTTTCTTACCACCTTGTGGGGACCCTCCCAAGCTGCTTGCAGCTTATTGTGTCTGACAGGAATGAGAACCATTACCTGCTGCCGCACAACATACTCTCTAGCTCGAACATTCCTGTCATACCACACCTTTTTCTGTTGTTGGGCTTCTGCCAGGTTCTCCTTGGCCAAGCCTATGAGTTTCCAGAGCCTTATCCTGAGGTTTAGGATGTATGCCACAACAGACTCCGTGTGAGGTTCGCACTCACCTTCCCACACATCTCAAATTAAATCTAGAGGTCCCCTCACCGTATACCCATATAGCAACTCAAAGGGTGAAAACCCTGTGGATTCATGGGGAACCTCTCTGTAAGCCAACAACAGATGGGGAAAATATTTGCCCCACTCCCTCTTAAACTGATCTGCAAATGCCAGTAGCATGGACTTGATTGTAGAGTTTAACCTCTCAACAAGACCATTAGTCTGGGGATGGTAGGGGGTGGTCTTCACGTGCTTCACCCCACAGAACTTCCACAGACAAGCCAGCAGGTCTGACATGAAAGCGGTACCATTGTCAGACAGTATTTCTTTTGGGAAACCTACCCTGCTGAAAATCTCTAACAAAGCATTTGTCACCTTCTCTGCCTCAGTGGAGGACAAAGCCACTGCCTCAGGGTATCATGTAGCATAATCCACTACCACTAGGATATACTTTTTCTATGTGGAACTAGGGGTACTCAGAGGACCCACTATATCCATATCTAACCCCTGAAATGACTCCTCAATCACAGGCAAAGGCATCAAAGGAGCTCTCACCTTGTCTCTTGCCTTGCATACCTTTTGGCACAGCTCACAGGTCCTGCAGTACCCTGTTACATCTCTGGAAATTCCAGGCCAATAGACGTTTTGCATAATATGTCTCTTTGTATGTTTTATGCACTTCTAGCCATAGTCCATGATATTCCCTTTGCAGGTCATATGGACATAAGGAAGCCATCCTCTAGCCAGACTGGAGCTGACTTGTAAAACATCAAAGGCAGTGATGAAATAATTTTAATTTCAAAGGACAGATGTGAAATGCCTGACTTAGTTTTCCTTACAGCAGATGGCAATGTTGCTACAATCTTGAAGTTCAACATTTTACAGTGTTTTTTTTTTCATTTAAGAAACAAGCCTGCATTTTACATTTATATTTACAAATGCCAGAATTATGTATCAAATTCTATTTGGTAACGCTGGAAGCCTTCACCCATCTCTAATAAGTCTTCACACTGTTCAAGTTACTAACCAATTGTTTAACTTTTTCTTACTGGTCAGCACAAACACAAAATTAATATTAATGTGTGATGGGATTCTATGACCTTGAATAAAATTAGTAAAACTACATCTATGGGACCATATATTATCCCAGCCATACAATTACACAATATGAAAGAACACTGAAACATCACTGTCTTGTGGGATATTTAATAAGCTTTTGCATAAAGGTATTGTACCACATTCTTGGAAAATATCACATATAATACCTATTTACAAAAAAGGAATGAAGGAAGAAATTAAGAATTATAGACCTGTTTGATTTTTATTCTAGGAAAATCTTTTGAGTGGTGTCGTTTAGATTTAATAAATTAAAGCAATCTTATATCAATATTGGATATTAACTAGCATGGATTAATGAACCATAGATTTACCTTGGCAAAGCTTGTACAGTTTTATAATCATATCTTAGCTGCATCAGATTATGGCTGTCATCTTCTGGAGTAAAATACTTATTTGCCAAGATGTTCGACTTTCTAACTTTTTTTCAGAAATCCATAAAGTTTTGTGTAATATTGAATATTAATTATTATATTGTTAGATGGCTAATCTCTTGGTTTAATGGACGATGACAAGTGTTAATGATTAACAGTACAAGATCATATTATTTGCCAGTAAATTCTAAGGTCCCTTGGGGTACAGTACTTGGACCATCTTTACTTAACATAATTTTCTCTACAGTTCCAAAAAACAAACATTGTTGGTAAAGTAAACATACAGATGACACTAAAAATGATTTTTTATAGTATCTAGTGATAATAATTATAAAATAATCAACTCATATATGGCTGAAATCACCTCATAGGCAAAAACTGTAGTCTTTAATATCAGTTTGGATGAATGCATTATAATATATTTTAACAGAATAATAAAAATTATCAATAGTGCTATGAGCAGTTGATCATTATAAACACCTGGGCATCATTTGACTAAAAGTTTTTCTTTTAATAAACACATAGGCAAGATTCACGAAGCCTCCGTGTAAGAGTTATAACTCTTACACGGAGGCTGCAGTTAAACGGAGTGATGTCAGCATGCTCTGCATATTCATGAGAGCATGCTGAATCACACCTAAGGCTAACACGGTCTGTGTAAGACAGTAGGGGGCGTGTCCGTAGGCCGAGCCCTGCAAGCGGACACGCCCCCAGAAGAGTAAAAGTGCCCAAAGTAAACACCCATGACAGAGTCCATGGAAATGTGAATAAACACAACACAACACATGCCCCCACAGACTATGAACAGAAAATATATAAATGAACACGTTATATATTTTTGTTAAATCGTAAAAATGTTTGCCCATGAGTGTGCTCGTTTGCGCGGGCATGCCCGTAGCGCAGCCACAGTTAGCAGTCAGTGGGAAAGCATATAAGAACTAAATATGCAAAGTAAGCCAAGAAGCAATAGCGTAGCGGTAGAGACGTCGGCTGAAGAGCAGGCATCCATGGTTTGAGCCCCCACAACATCAATTTTATTTTTAGTAAAATAAGCACGAAACAAGTCCCTGACAAATATGTACACATATAAAATCACATTTTATGTAAAATGTAATGAAATAGTCCATTTATTTTGAAGAAATGTGAGGTAACAAAACAATAAAAAATGCCAGATGTGCCTATAGCTGAGCTACAGTTTAACAAGGTGAGTGCATCTGCCCGTAGGTGAGCAGTGGTTTAACAGGTGCAAAATGAGTGCCCGTAGCTGAGCAGTGGTTTAACAGGTGCAAAATGAGTGCCCGTAGCTGAGCAGTGGTTTAACACACTGAAACTGTGTGCCCCTAGCTGAGCTGAGCGTAATATGCGTGATGACAGCCAAATGACGCGTAAACCAGCGTACCCCATTTGCGCGGAGCTGTGCACCGCGCTAACAAGCTAACCAACGAGCAACGTTGAGCAAGCTGTAACAAAACTGCCTTTACACAGACACACCCCCTAGCCTGTCTACACAGTCATAAAATATAAAAAGCAGTGGGCAGGTTCGAACCCAGGATACCATGCACCATAGTCAAGGTACTGAACCACTAAGCCACGACAACTGTACTCAGAAATGCAGTAATAGCATATATATAGGAATGAATAGAAAGTGGAGCATGACAAAGCAGCTTTTGTGAAGTGGATACAATTCCAAAATGGCCAATCACAGATAAGTGTGGGAAAAACGGCATATATAAGCCCCATAGGCTGGAATACACAGCATAAATGATTGTAGAACTGACTTGCAGCCAGAATGTCAGGTGTAGGTGAGGGTAGTTGCTTTCGAGCACAGAGGTGGGGCGTTGAGGAGTCCAGATACATGGTCTGGCTCCTAGTCCACAATCATGAGGCCCAACTCATGCAGGGCCAGGTCCTGTGGGGAGCATATAGGGCTGAGGCGTGGGACCGGTTGGCTCATGATCTCACCAGTGCCACAGGGATTCCAAGGACTGGTGAGCAGGTCCGTCACCACCATGCGGACCTGAAGAGACGCAAGCAGGACCAATTGAACCTTTGGATACAGGAGGCCCGGCAAATGCCCAACGCCCCACTACTGAGTAAGTTACATTTAATTATGTATGTAAGAAATTAAATTAGCTGATATTATGGAGATGTGTATTCCAATATTACTTCATTTATATTACAGCTGCAGGTGTCCGTTCTGCGAACTGCAGAGCCTATGGCGATAGGCTGGTGCGGTTGCGCCACCAGGCAGGTCAGTAATCCACTCCCAGTAACTGTAAAGAAATATAAAAGTATGACAGTTAGCAAAAGAGTGCAGTGTAGTCACTAAGTAATAAAATGTGCAAGTAACAGTGTAAAAGTGTTTGCAAGTATTGCTTGATTACAAAAGTGTGTTGCAGTCTGTAATCCAAACAGAAAAATGAAAATGTCTGAAATAAAGTCTGAAATAAAGATGCCCCACCTGTAATATAATAGTACACAACCTGCAGCAGGCTGAAAAGTACAGCTGCAGAAGATGAGCAAATCACATGTGTGAAATATATCCCTGTTGAAATACTGAAACATGACAGAAGTGAGACTGCTGGAAAGGATTGTAATAACTACAGGTAAAACATGTCAATAAAGCCTAGAAGTAAGTACCATCCTGAATAGTAAAATGAAAACAAGTGAGAGAGTGTGAGAAAGAGTTATGAATCCACCAATAAAGTAGTAATAACCCTGAATAAAGTATACTGCAGTCAGTACAGAATGAAATGAATGTGACAAGTAGAACCAAACTGCGAAATGTGTTCAAAGTGTTGCTGCAGCTGGAATGTGTATCCCAAAATCTGGATATGTTGCTCTCAGTCTGCAATATGCAGATAGTATGATTGTCTGAAATATCAAACATCCACAGTTGTCTATAGCTATATAAAGCAAATGTAGCAGGATGATGTAGCTGAACAAAGCCAGATATGAACGTGTATGAATAACAATAAAATGTATATTGATGTAGCAGTAACAGTCCTATCACCAAATTGAAGTAGTTATCATATAGGAAACTGTAGTTAGAACAGTAGTGTGTATATATCTGTAGCTATTAGAAATGTACAGCATATGTATTGGTATTGAAGGTGTTAATATTATTTTCTTCACCCCACCCTATAACCACATATAATCCATTCCACGTGAAATTGGTATGTGCAATCACAATTAACACCCCTGGACATTTGTCCTGTTGGGTCATAAATATTTGCATGTCCATTGATGCATCTGCCCTGTTCATACATCCAAACCTGATGGCCTGTTGCCATCAATCAACCCTGCATGTTGTTGGACTGTGTATTGCTGTTCAAATTATGCATGTGTTATGCTCGCTGTTCAATGGTGTGAATATCTGGGTGTTTGGTTAATGGGAATACTAATGCATGCTGTTACAACTAATTGCGAATGGTATTGTATGTTACTAACCCAAACTGTCATGACATAATGCAAAACATAGGATGACAGGGAAGGCGGGTTCCAGCAGACCCACCTCTCCCACCTCAGCTGGCGAGTGCACCTGGCACTAGTGCCCAGTCTGGACCCTCCTCCGGTGGCCCTGTGCCACCTGCGGGTGGAAGCGCTGCAGGGGATGGGGCTCATCCCCCCTCTGCAAGTGTGGCTGGAGGAGAACCACCACTCACCCTCCGTAGCGTCCGGACTGTGGTGCGTAGGGAGATCCAGGACTCTGTTCTTGGGCCCCTACGCCAGCTTGAGGCACAGGTGGCACAACTTACGGGCATGCCTGTTGCCCGGCCTACACAGTCCCCAGCACAGCCCCGTCCTGGGCAGTGAAGGAACAGTGGCAACTGCCCATGGGTGGGGATATCAGTTCCACTGTTGCCATCTGTGGGCTCATGGGCTCTGGATATCCAAACATCCATCCCTGTCAATTGTGTAACCCCCCCACACATGTCATACACCGCCCCTGTATGCGTCTTGTTTGTCTTGTCTGTTGACCTACCCAACCTACCTCCCAGCTATACCGACTTCCTTCACCTGACATACCACTCTCACCTGAAAAAAAAAAAGGGCACTCTGTACCCACAAAAAAATTACGCCCCATACATAGCTGCCCATTCCGCACATATGTCTGCTGGACATGGAAACTATCAATTACAATTGGCTGTACAACAAGTATTATTGTTGTCCTGACACCTCTCTCAGGGGTGGAAGGTATCAAATGTCACACCAAATTACAAACATATGCACAGCTGTTGCTGATGAAGAAATGGGCAGCTATGGGCCTTACCTACATCCCTCCTGCAAAACCCAAGCTTGTTTCCCTACTGTCTTATCCTCTTTGTGACCCCTTTTTCACCACTTTCCTGTCTCCCCATTTTCATTTCTTTCAAAGAAAATAGCGCGGGTGTGCGCAAGAGTAAGCATGTTTAAGCGGTTGTAAGCGGGTGTGCGTGGAGCTAAATGCCAGTGCGCATGCGTGAGCTCCGCGCAAACCAGTGCTAACCCGGTTACAACTGCTTAAAAGTGCCTTAGTCACTCTGATTGACAGGTCCTGTAGTCAGTTCAAAAGCAAAATAAAATCCCACTGTCAGTCCCGAACCCAGGACCTTGGAAACAGTAGTCTGCATGACTTACCACTAAGCCATGACTGTTATACAAGAACATTGTGCTAAAATAAATATATCATGTAATAGTAGGAATGAATGTAAAGGGAATATAGGATGTGTAGTACACAAAGCATGTCATGTATATTTACTGTCAAATCTAGTGGATATCTATGATAGTAGTGTGTGAACAGAAACAGCCATGCTAGTTGGTAGCTAGTAGGTAATAATGTCACTGTAGCACCATGCAAGCCACACACATACTCACAGCAGGATAATCACTGCCCATACCCCACAACCTCTTACAGGAACACATCCGGACCAAGTAATAAAATATGTGGAGCAAAGGGCCAAAACCAGGGACACATTACAAATAATGTTACAACAAACTCAGACAGTTCAGAGAATAACAGGTTCTGCATTTTGTGGGATGTTTGGAAGGGTATGAAGTCTGAAACTTAAATGTTTGTCACTATATTCTGACTTGAGCCCAGAGTGATTTGCCAGAAAAAGCTGTGCATGACATATTGACCAAAATATGAGGTAGAAATGTGGACAACCTGCAAATATTTGTACACATGAGAGGTCTGACACCACCATATTTGAATAGTTAAGAGCCTAGACATAGCAACAGTGAATGAGTTACAGGGATGCCCCACAGACTCCATGTGAAATGTACAAACAGTAGGCAGAAAGGTGTTACAACACATGCAATGGTAACTATGGAGTCCTGAAAGTATGCACCACTTGCATGGCAGAAAGTGTAGTAATACATATGCTCATGCTATCCCACAGTCACAACTGCAGCATACCAGACAATTTAATGGGTGTACCCCACTGATATGTACCATTCCATGAGGCAGATAACAGATGCACCTGAGAGTCTCTGGGGCCTGCTCAGCAGCATACTGAAATACCCTAATAGATGTCAAGGCCCACACCATGGCCAGACCACACTGCATGCTGTAACACCCTAGCAGATATAGCAAGCATTCCAAGGTGTGAATGTACATGGAAAATAGGAAAGCCACAGCAGCACACTACAGTCAGGACACCTAGCAGGCATACAAGTAGTGACTGTAAAGGGCAAATATTGAAGCCATAGCAACAAAGTGCAAGCAAAAGTGCAAGGAAAGCACACACACACACATTAACAGTAGTAGTAGTCGTAGGTGTCAGTGTACATACACAGTTAGTACAGGAAACTGGAGAAATGAATGGAGAAATGTTAATCTACAACACAGCTGGAAATATGAGAGAGATACCAACCTTTACACTCACAGAACATTGTCCACAGCATACCAGCATGGTCCCTGCCCTTAAAATCTGAAAGGGCTACGCCTATCTCACATACCTTTTTATAGCACTGTTCTGAAATCACAGTGAGAACTGCAATCAGTACACAACTGGCTGCATGCAATTAGCAAATGCTGGCTAACAATTGGTGCAGAGGCCATCACATGGACATATGCAGATACCTACAAAAGTATGCTGTACTCCCAGTCCACACATGCAATACTTTCATCGCACCCTGAGGAGGAAGTGAGAGACAGAGAGAGAGAGAGAGAGAGACAGAGACAGAGAAAAACGAAATTAAACATACACAAACAAAACTGTTCAGCAACAGCCACCTGAAAGCTGACAACTGGCAAGTGGAGCAGCAGGACACAAAACCAGATGGCAACACAAGCAGCTGTGACAAACACAGGTAATGTAAAGTAATACTATAAAGGTCTACATACTGTGAACCCTCCATATGTGTCATTGCTCTGTATCCATATGTATATGAAGATGTGCAAAGGGCAGGGGACATACAGCAACTATCAGTGAAGGCTGTACATACATTTGTATGTGAGAGCATCTATGTGCACATATCAATGTAGGTTGAATGTAGGTTGTAGTGCAATGTACAAAGTAGGTTTCACAGTTATGTATGTTTAGCAGTATGTTAGTGTGTGTATACAGTATGGTAGACAAACATGTTGATATACCTGTCTATCATATGGATACGTATGTATGTCAAAATATGTATGTATGTATATATATATATATATATATATATATATATATATATATATATATATATATATATGCATATATGTATACATACATAGAGAGAGATGTAGGAATACATAGACAGATGTAGATAGATAGAATATGTACAAACATATATATGTAATACACACATACAGATATAGATATATGTAGATACATATACATAGACAGACTGATCTGACTATCTACAGGTATGACTGTATATGATACCTCAACACCCCTGTCCCACCCCTCTGTCACTCTCACCCCTCTGTGTCACCCCCTCTCCATATCTATAGCAATATATGTACATCAATATATATATGTGTATATGTATACAGACATATATATATATATATATATATATATATATATATATACATATAGATATATCTATATACATATATATATATATATATATATATAGAGAGAGAGAGAGAGAGATGTATATATATTCTGAGTGAGGCACATGTGTACAGATGTATTGCAACAGGTGCCTGGTGACAAAGGCATGGAGTGAACACCAGTGTCAAAACTGGAGTACCATACCCCATTTCAGATCACCTACACCAGTAACCACCAGATATGTGATTGGCTGCCCACCACTGCATGTGTCAGGGGTGAACAGGGTCATAAATGTGTACAATAGTCCCCCCAATGATATTCACAGTGGCACACTATTCCTGGAATACCTGCACATGGTATGTGTCAGCAGACATGGTGTGTCAGCTATGGACATGTAGGTCAGTGTCCTCCACACCACATAATGGCTGCCATGGTATGTACCTCACATGACAGCTACAGATATGGAGAAGGACACAGTGACATGTACAACACTGTGACAATGCACTCAAACACATTACCAATGCACAGTGACTGACAACACCACAGAGTACACACATACTACCCACATAGAGGTTACCACTCCTGGATTTACATACGTAAGTCACACCCATGACAGATGTCCAACAACCATAGTAACACCTCACACCATCCACAACCTAAATGACTGCTGTGTGTCGTCCATGCCACTGCAATAGAGAGCACATGTGGAGGTAAAGGTTCCTACCCACAGATAAGACATACCCTGCAATAAACCACACAGTGTTAAGAAGCAAGACTCCCCATGAGTACATGTCACACATACCCCTGCTGAATGTTAGTCAGATAGGTAATATGCCATATGAGTCACCCTGTGTAACTGTGTGACAGCAGCAGGTACCATCACACCACATGTGTCACAATGGTCAGGGTAGCAGAACAGTATGCTGCTGTAGTCCCAGGGGCAATAGCATATTGTATAGTATTGTATTGTAATGTATTGTATTGTGTTGTATTGTATTGGTATGTTGAGGTGCCTCCTTCGTGGAGTGGAACCACTGCTGCTGTGCGCCAGTGTACAGGTACATATCCTGTAGTCAGGCTAGTGTTACATAGCACTTCTATATGTGTGTTTAGCTCCTGTCGGAGTTCATGTAGCATGCAACCGGGGATACCATCAGGTCCCAGTCATGTTGTGTATTCTGCTTTCCTGAGGGCGGCTCTCACCTGGACATCTGTGATGACAGGGAGGTTACAGTCAGCTGGGATAACTATGTCTTATTTTGGGGGAGAGGGAGGGGTGACACCTGCACTGAACCTGTCTGCCACAATGTTGTCAATATCTGTGGTTTCAGTGAATTATTTGTTGTTGTGTACTAACTATGAGCATAGTGGAGGGATTCTGACCAGGTTGCTAACATAACTGAAGAAGGCCTTCTGGTTATCTGTAGTGTCCCTCTTGATTTCCCTCTCAAAGTTGCCCATGGATGTTTGTATGAGGGAAATAGATCCTTACTAGTGCTGCTCAGACTAGCCTTCCCTTTATGGAATTATGCTCTGTCTTGCAGTAGCTGACATCTTTGTAATACAATCTGTCTATGGCTGGGGTCCACCAGACAGGATGCTGTCCCTTTGTGGAGAGTGTCTTGGTCATATATGGGATTGCATGATCCATGCATTCTCGGAGATGTCCGTAGAAAGCATTTGTGTAGGGGTCAGCATTGTGGGTTGTGTCTTCCACTGGCCCAGTGGGCTGAAAGGATACCATGTCACTGTTACAAAGTGTAAAGTTTGCATTTGCAATGTTATTCACTATAGTCGTTTGTGCTGGTGGTGGAGGTGGGATATGTATATCCAGGGCAATTAGTTTGTGGTCAGCTCACAGTAGTTGATGATGTAGGCCATACAGTACCTAGATACAAACCCCAGAGTGAGGAGGTGCTCTGGACCTGAATCAGTGTTCTGACTGCTGGGGTTTGGTAGTATGTCGTATGGAGTGTGCCAGGTACTGTTGCACAGTTGCTGGCTGAGCACTGATACCTGGCCATTTACATGTGTATCCACCAATAGACAGACAGATGCTATATATGTGAGATATGTTGTATCATAACAGTCGAGTAGCATGTGTAGTATGTGTGCCAAATTCTGCTGACATATATTGCTGATATCAGGTTATTTTCTTTTTCAGGAACATGGCTCACCCGCGAAATCCAGCTTACTCCGCAGCTGAGGATGAGGAGATACACCAGAGCCTGGTGCGGGATTATGCAATACTCTTTTCCCGCACCAGCCAGAATCAGCAGGAGAGGGCTGCACTGTGGCAAGACCTGGTCCGTCGGGTAAATGACATAGGCACGCATAATAGGACATATGAGCAGGTGCGACATCACTGCAGTGATTTAATCAGAAATGTCCATCAGCGTCGTCGGATATCCACAGGCAACAGGTCGCCACAGGTGGTGGGGTGGCTACACATCCCCCACTCACCAGACTGGAGGGACTACTCATGAGTGTAGTGGCTCCAGTCCGCCAGCAACAACAACAGCAGCAGACATGCATTATGATGGAGGCTGGAGCCACGCAGCAAGACTATGAGCGTGCAGGTAATATGCCATATGTATAGTTGACTGTTGTGTACACTGGTAGTTAATGCATGTGTGAGGTGTGTCCTTGGTTTGTAGCTGTCATCATAGTATTTAATGTGCAAGTGTGATATCCTCAATATCAGCAGCTGACCTGTGAAAGGCGACTGTTGTACTACTGACCTGTATCATACTCAGTAACAATGGCACAGTTGTGCCCACTGACATTAGTTTCCTCACTTCTGCAGGTCCCTCCGGTGTAACAGCAATGCAGCCTATCCATGCTGGTGAGTGTGTATTAACAATACCTTTAATAGTCTTGATAGTAATAGTAATATTAGGCTCACTTAGTAGTGCTCTGTGTATGCATGCAGGTGTGTCTGTGTCTGTGTGTTGATATCACGCATACTGAGTAGTGTACAACTGTGTGCAACTGTGTGCATGTGTGCATGTGTGCACCTGTGCATGAGTGCATGTGTGCACGTGCACATGTGTGCATGTGTGCATGTGTGCCTTTGTGCACCTGTGCATGTGTGTGCATGTGTGCACCTGTGCATGTGTGCACCTGTGCACATGTGAACGTGTGCATGTGTGCATGTCTGGACCTGTGCATGTGTGGATGTGTGCATCACTGGTAATATTGTGTAGACATTGTAAACTGTGTTTCCTGTTTCCCTCCCACAGGTTCTGGTGCTGCTCTGGTGTCATGCAGCAGGGAACCTGAATCAGGTGCCATGGGTACTGATAATGATGACATCTGTGTAATGGCACAGGAAGGTATGCCAGGGTCCATCATTGGTCAGCCGATTGACAGTACACAGCTGTCAACCCCATCAATGCGCACAGTTATCCTGCCAATACACCCTTTGTCACCAATGTCCCTAGGTGATGGACAGCATACAGTGGGCATTGACCAGGGTAATGTGGTATCTGTGGCACATGCCTCCCCACACAGCAGCCATGGGCATGGCCCTGAGATGGTACCACACAGACAGATGTCCAGGGGTTCTCGTGGGAGCATCCGTGGGCATACTGCCCCTGTCAGACGTGCCCACAGAGGTCTTACAACCTCAGCTATGTTTCGGGCTGTCATGCAGGCACAGTCACGTATGGAACGGTACACCAGACAGGGTCTGAGGGAGCTGACAGCATGTCGCACAGCCATGACTGACAGTATGCGTGACATTGCGGCTGCCATCCGTAATTTCACCGATGTCATAGACAGACGTTGTGGGGACATATTAGACCGGTTCCACAACTACATGTCCATGAGCCAGGGTGATGGTGGATGGTTGAGGCGTCGACGTGGGCATATGCCAGCAACAGCAGCAGCTGGCAGTCATCGCGGATGACAACAGGGCCGCGGCTGCCCCCATAGTGCCAGCAGCAGCCCCAGCAATGCTGGGTCTGTGCTGTCATCAGACCGCCCCAGGAGACCATGTGCACGTGGCTCTGGCCAGGCCCGACAGGGATCTGTGTCCAGTCAATGAACACCTGCTTCTGATGACAGTACCCAGTCTGGGTTGGTACCGGATACGGTCCGTAGCACCCTGCAAGGCACAGGTACCGTGTCCGTGGCCAGAGACACTGATCTGTATGACCTGGCAGGTACAGTCTGTGGCTGTCCACAAACACCAGTATATGGCAGCCATGAGGTGGAACTGTGTGCATCCATACACACATGCGAATTGACAACACCTAGGGCTAACGCATACATGCACACACTGCATCAACATTGCCCCACCTTGTACTGCTGTCCCTCACCAACACACATACACATACATGTCAATCGGTGGTATCGGTGGCTGACTCAGGCATACCAAGTTCACACCCTGTGCATATGATGAAACTGTGCCACCTCCTGCAATCTGTAACATCAGTGCAGGTACAGGTTAACATGTTGCTGATGCACAGGGTGACTACATAGATGTGTAGTAATAGTATCATGTTGTTAACAGTACTGTGTGCTGAGATAATTGTGGGTATATCACAGCATGCCTGATGCAGTAAGGGTATGATTGTCATGTACTGTTGTCTACACCCATGGTAAGTACCATAGTGTATCATCTGCACATGTTGGCATACTGGTGGTAAGGATGTCAACAGAAGGCTACATACATAGGTAGCACAGGGGATAAGGTAATGAAAGTATTAATACGCAATGATGGACATGTAAACTGCAAGTGGCATGTTGCCCACACTGGACTCTGCAATGCGGATGTTTGAGGATGTTGATATGTGTGCAGTACTACACGACTGGTACAGGACACACAGGAGCACCCTAGCACTGCAAGCTCACATCTCATACCATGCTAGACAGCCCCAACACACAAAACTAACTGTCACAGGAGGGAGAGTCCCCATACATGTCAGGGATACTGTGGTGGCAGGCCAGGTAGCATACATCCTACTAAGTATGGAACCACTGAGTGAAGGCTCAGTGTCTGTTATTTGACATGTGTATTACTGCAGGTATGAGCACATGGGTTTCCATCCAGTTATTGTACATCCTGACAGTACATGGTCTGTACACTTGTGTGCACTGAGACTGGACCCTAGCCATCTGACCTGTGTATTTCCATGTACATGTGCATAGTGCCTGCATATTTGCAGTGTTACCTACTGGAAGTGGTACAGCTTGTTTGTTGTACAATGGACTACATGCAGCCCTGCTTACTGTAGCTTTGTTTGCATGCATGTTTGCTTGCAATTACCCTGGAATACTGATCCCACCTGCAATGCATAGTTACAGAGCTTCTGTGGACTCCTAGTGACATCTGCATAGCTTACTATATGTATGTCCATGTCTCACTTGACAGAATGTCACTGTTTGTCCTGTTCACATGTACGTTGCCTGTGACACATTGCATATGACTTACCTGGCATTTGTCCACGTGAGCAGTCATATATGCTACTGCTAACTAATCACAGGCACTACACCCTCACATATTCATCTTCTGTTGAACCACCTGCTTCGCTAGGGACGGCTTGCACCTGTCACCCCTGGGCTTTCGGATATTGGCAAAGGCTCTTGCTACCCCATAGTGCCTTTGTTAGGCAAGGCTCAAATGACAAACCCACCTTCATAGGTATCACAAGGGATAAGAAACTAAGAGTAATGCTACCCAATGCCAGAAGTCTAAACCTCAAGATGCATGCACTTGAAACTCTCCTTAGCATGGAGAACATCGATATCTGTGCAGTAACAGATGCCTGGTTCAGGGCTACTGAGAGCACCCCAGCACTACCAGGTTATACCTCATACCATGCTTTTCAGCCCCAAAATGTGGAGCGAACCACAAAGGAGGGGAGTATTGATATTCATCAAAGATACCCACACCTCCAGGTTGGTGGCAAAGCACCAAGCATCAGAGACTATCCATGTGCAACTAACAATGGGTGAAACTGCCTTCCAGGTTATAGCCTGCTACAGACCACCCTCCCAAACCCAAGAACTGCACTCGGCCTTCCTGAGAACAGTGGAAAATATGAAGGTCTCTCCAAACACCATTATATTGGGCGACTTCAACTACCCAAACATAGACTGGGAGCATGACTCTAGCTCCAACACCCTAGCCCAAAGATTCCTAGAATATATGAGCTCAAATGCTATGGAACAACTTGTTACCACTCCCACAACAAGAAACATACTGGACCTGATCATCACCAACATGGGGACTCTATGCTCCAGACCAGAAGTGTATCCCTCACTGGTAAGATCAGACCATAAACTAATCTCACTGGATATTCACATCCCGACCCCACCCCCTGCCCAGAAAACCACAGTGAACAACTTCTCTAAAGCAAATTCACACTCCTCAAAACTGAGGTGGAAACCTTCAAAGCCCCGGGCCTGTGGAAACTACAGACCAGACCGCAGATTCCTCTATAAACGCATTCTATGGACACCTTCAGGAATGCATGGATCATGCGATCCCGAATAAAACCAAGACCCAATCCTCCAAAGGCAGACGTCCTGTCTGGTGGACCCCAGCCATAAACAAACTACACAATAGAAGGAGGAAGCTAATAAATGATACAGCAAAATCCCAAAAAGGGAAGGCATCACTGATCAGTATTAGCAAATAACTACGGGCACTCATAAGATTGTCTAAGGCCAGCTTCGAGAGAAAATTGCACAGGACACTAAGGATAATCACAAGGCTTTCTTTAGTTATGTTAGGAACCTGGGTGGTAATTCCCAGATATGCTCAGAGGTAGTCCAAAATGTCAATAGAAACACCAAACCCACAGACATTGCCAACATTCTAGCTGACAGGTTCAGCGCAAACTTCTCCCCCCTCCACACCGAAAGGGCAAATATTTATCCCAGCAGAGTGCTGCCCCCCTGACATCTCAGATGCTCAGGTAAGAGCCCTCTCCAAAGCAATAAACACTGCATCAATGGGACCAGACAGTGTCCCGGGCTGTGTCCTACATGAACTCCAAGAAGAGCTACAACCAAACATAAAACTACTGTTCAATCCCAGCCTTACTACAGGATATGTGGCCAAAGAGTGGCGTACAGCAACAGTGGTCCCTCTACAGAAAGGTGGTGCCTCAACGGATCCTGGACACTATCGCCCCATAAGCCAGACTAGCTCGGTCTGCAGAGCTATGGAAAGGATCATCATGGACCTCATAAATAAAGATATTGGGGACCTACAGACACTGGATCATACCCAGTTTGGCTTTGTTAAGGGCAGATCCTGCCTCTCAAACCTGGTTGATTTCTTTGAAACAGTCACCAAGGCCATTGACGAGGGGAAGGTGGTCCACACAGCCTACCTGGACCTCGCAAAAGCCTTCGATACAATACCCCACTCGGGCATTCTAGAGAAGCTCGCCAGCTTAAATATAAGCCCCTATGTCACTAGATGGATTGCACACTGGCTCAAGGACAGAACCCACATGGTTAGAATTGCTGGAGCCATGCCAGACTCCAAACCAGTTACAAGTGGTGTCCCACAAGGCTCAGTCCTGGGACCTCTCTTGTTTGGTATATATTTATCGGAGGTACAGGCCAACACGGAAGGACTGTGGCTGACCAGATTTGCAGATGACTGCAAACTGGACGCCATAATCGACTCTCCAGCCGACACAAGCATCCTCCAAAGGGCCTCATAGAAACAGACAACTTGTGCCAGAGCCATGGCCTCAAGCTGAATGCAAAAAAGTGTATAGTCATCCCCTTTGGCAAAAACAAAGTGCCCACAAAGTACCACATAGGTGGTAATCCATTAAGTACAGAAGAAGTAATTAGGGACCTGGGGACCCAAGTTGATAGCAATCTCTCATTTGACAACCACGTGGCCAAAGTGGTTAGAAAGACATTTTATATAGCCCACCTCATCATGAAGGGATTCACATCTAGATCAGCGGAGGACATCGTGCCTCTTTACTCATCCCTCATCAGGCCCATAATTGAGTACAATCGCCCTGTTGGGATGTACCTTACCAGACACCTGCAGCAACTGGAAAGACCCCAAAAGTACCTCACCAAGAGGATCAAAGGGCTCAAACAGATGCCATATGCTGACCGGTTAAAGAAACCCCAGCTCTACTCAGTGGCATACCGCCTGTTCAGAGGCGATCTGTGCCTGATGTATAAAGCCATGTCAAACCCGGACTTAATGGGCATGCTGCACCTGAGAATATCCAAATCCCATCGAGCTACACGCTTGAGAGACTTGAACCTCAGCACTGAAATAAATAGGACATGCTGGAGGGACAGATTCATAACCCAGAGGCTCACTTCACTCTGGAATAAAATCCCAGTCAAGGTTAGGCAGAGTCCCTCATTGACTCTCTTCAAGAGGAATCTTGATGAGTGGATGGGACATCGTAGGTTTACCCTGGGTATCACTTCTGTGTCACTGTTAGACAGAGGCACAGTATACTAACCTCGAAAAAGGGCATGGCAAGATATATTTACAATGGATGGCGACAGCCAAACACATTCTGGCTAGGTTTATAAATGCCCTAGGGCAGATAGCCTAGTATGAACCTATGAACCTATGTACCTTGTTCCCCATTGGCCCTATGTGCTGTTAATCACCATGGCAATCACAATACTATGGTAGCATGTGCAAAGGTCAGTTGTCAGTCACCTCTATGGTACAGTTGTGGAATATGTGGGTCATGTGGCAATGTCACAGCTGCCACATGTACACAGTCAACCCTCTCCCGACACATGGACGTACAACACATGTATGAGATGGAACCACATAGCCAAACTGGGGACTAAGCACTCTGAACCCAGTACTGGCATAACCTGTCAGGTGGCATGAAATACTACAGTGACTACAATACCAGTCTGATGTAGACCTACACTGACAGCAATACAAGCACGTGAACACACTGGGCCATTCGTGGAGCCTAAGAATAGCATCCTGCCTGAGCGGCAGACACCTCTGCAGCTGGCACACAGGCATACGTTATGCCAGAACACATCACGCATAACACATAGCACACAAATCCTGTGTGCCAAACAGTCACAGCCTGTACGGCTAGACAACACACCTGCCACAGTTGTGTTAGGTACCTTTATTGTCCGGTACAGTGAGGTCACGCTCACCAGGCTGGACAAGGTGAAGGTCACAGTGATATGCCCGTGGGGCACTATGGTCCACCACATAACACAAGCATACAGGTCAGTCAGAGGCATGGACACATATGACTCAGTCATTGTCCATGCCACATACCTTCTCCTGCTGTACTTATAGGGTGCTGACATCATCAGTGTTTAGAAAGGGGAATGCATCCTGTAGTGTGTTCTCCTAGTTGGCAAAAGGGACATTTCTTTCATACAGACTTGCACACACACTAACCCCCTCCACACACACTGAGCATTTGCAGGATTCAAACCCCTACCTAACTATGTTATGACACTCGAGACGGACGCATTAGCAGAGCACGCTATTCGCATTACTGGGAGGTTTCCTTCTCCTGCTTTACTTATAGGGTGCTGACATCATCAGTGTTTAGAAAGGGGAATGTGCATCCTGTAGTGTGTTCTCCTAGTTGGCAAAAGGGACATTTCTTTCATACAGACTTGCACACACACTAACCCCCTCCACACACACTGAGCATTTGCAGGATTCAAACCACTACCTAACTATGTTATGACACTCGAGACGGATGCATTAGCAGAGTGCGCTATTTGCATTACTGGGAGGTTTCTCTTCTCCTGCTTTACTTATAGGGTGCTGACATCATCAGTGTTTAGAAAGGGGAATGTGCATCCTGTAGTGTGTTCTCCTAGTTGGCAAAGGGACATTTCTTTCATACAGACTTGCACACACACTAACCCCCTCCACACACACTGAGCATTTGCAGGATTCAAACCACTACCTAACTATGTTATGACACTCGAGACGGATGCATTAGCAGAGCGCGCTATTCGCATTACTGGGAGGTTTCCCTTCTCCTGCTGTACTTATAGGGTGCTGACATCATCAGTGTTTAGAAAGGGGAATGTGCATCCTGTAGTGTGTTTTCCCAGTTGCCAAAAGGGACATTTCCCTCACACAGACTTGCACACACACCAACCCCACTCACACACTGAGCATTTGCAGGATTCAAACCCCTACCTAACTATATTATGACACTTGAGGAAGACGCATTAGCAGAGCGCACTATCCGGATTACTGGGCATCTGTTCTGCACCTGCAGTATTTATAGGGTGCTGACATCATTATTTCTACAGAGGTATGTACATCTAGTACTACCTGTCAGGTGGGGGATAGCATATATATGCATTTGCAGCCACCTACGTCAGGGTCAGATATGCACATCGCACTGGCAGGTTATGTTTTATACCATGCTTCGTGACCACAGGACCTGTAACACACAACACAACCAGTCCTGACCACCCTCCCACATCCAGGACACACACTTTGCTTCCCTGGGCACAGTGCCAAGATATGCAGGTGTTCACATACACCATTCCAGTTGTTAACGTCAGGTACAGGCATATTGTGTGTGGGAACTACTCAGGCCTCTACAACATTACCCTACAGCCACTACAATTTGTGAGTCCATGTGCTATGGCAGAACCACTCACCACAGCCACAAGGGGGAATACATATTGCACCTGACCATCTACAACATGGGTACTCACTGTTCCACACCAGAGGTAGACCACCATTGTTGATATCTGACCATACCCACCTTTCCCTGGCCATCCATATCCCATCCCCACCCCAGGCAAGGTTGTCACTGCAAACAAACTGTATTTATCAAAAGCAGACTTTACACTTGTGAAGACTGGGATGGAAGACTTCAAAGGACCCATGCTGGGGAGTATACAGGCCACTCTGCATAATCCTTGACAATTGCATTCTATGAGCATGTGGAAGGTTTGCATTGATCATGCTATCCCAAATATACCCATGACTGCTCCACAACAGGACACCTGTCAGATGTACACCAGCCATATATGAGGTGTCCAACAGAGTGAGCTAATACATTGCAGAGCAGTAGCCCACAGAGGGAGGACATCTCTGAACAGTACCAGCACGACACTTCAATCCCTCATAATCATCAGGACACAGTGTTGACAGTGAAATTGTCCAGACAATGCAGATAAGGCTCCCCTCAGTCTGTTATTGATGCCCACTTACTGTTAGAGGTCCTCAGCAACCCTCTTCCAGCACACACCAACAACATGGCTGTGGCTTAGCAAATTCAAACCCTGGGATCTCCACTGTGTCCCTGCTTGACAGAGGCACAGCACACTAGCCTCACACGGTGCCTTATGTGACCTACTTTACAGTGGCACAGTAGCCTACTGTACTGGGGAGGCAGACGCCAAGCACACTCTGGCTAAGCTGTCATTCCCTAGGGCAAACAGCCTAGTGTTGACCTCTACACCCATATGTTTAATTGTCAAATGCACATTATTTGTTGCTGATAGACTGTTTGCAGGTCTTTATTGCCATAGCATTCCCTGTTTGTATGAACAACTTGTGTATCTGTGGAAGATGTTTGCATATGGGAGGGATCCACTATATCACGTATGTCTCTGTAGTCATTTAACTGTGTGCACTGGGCAGATTGCTGTAATGTGGTTGGTTCCTGGAATAACACATACATATACCAGATATGTGTGGCCAACTGCTAAACTGAGATTTGGCCTAAGTGTGTGAGCATGCCCAGTTCAGCCTTCCCATGGCATGTTGTCTGACATATGTCTCATTTATCAAAGTGTGTGAGCATGCCCAGTGTGAGCTTTCCATATGTTGAACTCTGCAGCCCACCACATTTGTGGATGAGTGTGAACTTCAACAAATATCTCCCGTTTATGGTTGTGTGTTGTGTGTCATGTTGTGTAGTTACTGTCCGACTGCTTTATGTGTGAACACAACAGGGATTATACTGTGCCTGCAGGGTTTGCATGGGATACTTTGCATACAGTTGTCAACATCCTTTCATACTGACCTAACACTGTAGTACCGTATAGTGTACTGGTTCAGTACTTTGACTGTGGTGGACAGTATCCTGGGCTTTAGTCCTATCACTGCTTTACATTTCCATAGTGAGCACAACAGCCTGGTTAGGGGCCAGTTGTGCACATCTGACCATGTTGCATTATGTTCAGATATGAACTACTTAAACCAGGCTTGTCCAACATTGGTAGTGTATTCCACAACATAGGTGTACATTTGCAAACACTAGCGATGTGCCCTAGGCCATTTCTAATGCTAGTCGGAGAGTGTGTTTGTCCTTGACACACATTGTAAGTGGAGTTTGCCATGACATATGTCATGGTTAGTATACTGTGCCTCTGTCTACCTGTGACATAACAGTGATACCCAGGGTAAACCTACCATCTCCCATCCACTCATCAAGATTCCTCTTGAGGAGAATCGATGAGTGACTCTATGGATAGCCTGTACTGGGAGTTTACTCATGAGTGGGGTGGCTTCTGTGTTATGGATCATGCAGTACAGCTTGTCCTATGTATGTCAGTGCTGGGGTTCAGGTCTCTCATGTGCATAGCTCACTGCCATTCAGATTGTACAAGGTGCAGCATGTTTATTGATTCCAGCTTGGACATGGCTTTATACATCAGGCACAGCTTGCCTCTGGGTGGGCAGTATGGCAGTGTGTGTAGCTGCAGTTTGTTTAATCAGGCAACACATGGCATCTGTGCAAGCTCTTTGATACTCCTGGTGAGGTACTGTTGGGGACTTTACAGTTGATGGAGGTGTCTGCTGAGGTACATCCCACAGGGGCTATTGTAGTCAATTGTAACGCTGATGAAGGATGACTGCAGAGCCACAATGACCTCCCTTATCTAGATCTGACAACCTTCATGATTAGGTGGGTATATGGTATGTTTCTGTAAACACTACAGCCACATGTTTGTCCAATGCAGGATATCTATCACCTTGTGTCCCCAGGTCTCTCATTACATGTTAAGTACGTAATGGGTTAACACCTATGTGGTAATTGGTGGGCACTTACTGTATATCCACGGGGTTGACTATACACTTTTCTGCAATTAGCTTGCTGACATGGCTATGGCACCAGTTGTCTGTTTCTATGTGGCCCTTTTGTGGGATGCTTGTGTCAGCTGGAGGGTCAGATATGGTGGGCAGTTTGTAGTCCTCTGCAAACATGTTCAGACACAGTCCTTCCATGTTGGCCTGTACCTATGGGACATATATACCAAACGAGGGAGGTCCCAGGACCAAGCCTTGTGGGATGCCAGTTATATCTGGTTTGTAGTCTGACATGGCTGCAGCATGTCTGACCATGTCAGTTCTGTCCTTGGTCTGGTTTGCAACCCCTCTACTGACATAGGGGTTTATATTTAAGCTGGTGAGCATATCTATAATGAACACGTAGGGTATTGTATAGAAGCCTTTGCAAGGTCCAGCTACGCTGTGTGGACCACATTGCCCTCATCAATGACCTTAATGACTGTTTCAAATGAGTCAAACATGTTTAGGGGCAGGATCTGCACTTAAGAAAGCCACACTGGGTAGGGTCCGGTGTCAGTAGGTCCCCAATATCTTTATGTCTGCGGTACATGCTGATCCTTTCCATAGCTGTGCAGACCGAGCTTCTCAGGATTCTGGGGTGGTAGTTTTCAGTATCCATTCAGGCAACACCTTTGTTGAGAATGACCACTGTTGTTGTACACTGCTCTTTGGGTACATATCCTGTGGTAAGGCTGACATTGAGCAGTAGTGTGATTTGGCATTCCATTCTTCTTGGAGTCCATGTTGGACTCAGCCCAGGACACCATCTCATACCATTGCTGCTGTGTGTTTTGCTTTGTAGATGCTGGCTGTTACCTCAGCATCTGCAATGTCAGGGGCCAGCAGTCTGCTGGGATAGATATTTTGCATTCTGGGGGTTTGCACTGCACCTGTCAGGATGTATGTTGGCAATATGTGTGTGTGTTTGGTATGTTGTTTGTAATATTTGTGTGATTCAGAGCATATCTGTGAATTCCCAACATGGTTCCTACCATCAGTTGTGGAAGCCTTGGGATTATCCTTAGTGTCCTGTACAATTTGTATCTTCATAGGTTCATAGGTTCATACTAGGCTATCCACCCTAGGGCATTTGTAAGCCTAGCCAGAGTGTGTGTGGCTTTCGCCACCCCTTGCTATGTGAATATTATGGCCATTTATGATTTGCTTTGCTGTGCCTCTGTCTGGACGTGACACAGTGAAGACCTCCAGTGTAAATCTACGATCATCCATCCACTTGGCAAGATTCCTGTTGAAGAGTGTCAGTGAGGGGCTCTGCCTAACATGGAGTGGGATTCTGTTCCAGGGTGTGAGGAGCCTCTGGGTTATGTATCTGTCCCTCCAGCACATCCTATTTCATTATGTGTTGAGGTTGACATCTCTCACTCTCACAGCTCCGATGGCTTTGAGTTTTCTGGGGTGGAGCATGTCCATTACTCCTGTGTTGGACATGGCCTTGTACAACAGACATACAATGCCTCTGTGTAGGCAGTATGTGACTGCATTCAGCTGGGGTGTCTACAGCCAGGCAGCATATGACATATATTTGAGACCCTTTATCCTCTTGGTGAGGTACCTTTGAGGTCTTTCTAACTGCTGCAGGTGTCAGGTAAGGTACATCCCAAATGAGGCATTGTACTAGATTATGGGTCTGATAAGAGAACAGTATAGGGGCACAATGACCTCTGTTGATGTAGATGTGAATCCTTTCATGATACGGTGTCCAATATAGACAGTCTTCCTAGCCACATTGGCAATGTGAGTGTCACATAACAGGTTACTGTCCACTTGTGTCCCTAGGTCCCTGATTACTCCTTCCATACATAATGGTTTACCACCTATGTGGTAATTTGTGAGTACCTTGTTTGGTATTTGGTGGGACATTCATACTGTCCAGTGTCTTCAGGATGGCTGGGTGGGGTTCCTGTGTGTGAGAGTGTGGTCTGTAGCATGCTACAGACTGTACAGCAGTCTTGCCTATGGTTAGTTGCACATGGGTGGACTCCAATGCCTTGTGCATTGTCAGTTACCTGGACGTATGGGTGTCTGTGCTGAATATGGATACTCACCCTCCTTTTATGTTTTTTCCAGGTTTTGGGGCCATAACGCATGATATGTGGTATAACCTGGTAGTGCTGGTGTGCTGTCAGGAGGCTTGCAGCAGGTTTCTGTCACTGCACAGACATCGATGTTCTCCATACTGGGAGGGCCTCAGGAGCATGCATATTGAGGTTTACACATCTGGCATTGGTCAGCATTACCCTTATGTTTCTTTCCACTTATGTTTTGTAGGGTGGTGGGTTAGTCTTTTCAGCCTTGCCTATGAAAGGCTCTATGGAGGTGGCAAAGCCTTATCCAATATCCAGACGCCCAGGGGTAACAGGTGCAAGCCATCCCTGGAACAGCTGCGTGGCTTGTCAAGCATGACATCCCATGCAGACAGACATTGGATCCCCTTGGAATGACACCAGTAATTGTGCCACTTGTTATAACTGATCATTCCGTGTTTGTACTGTGGCATCATTCTTGGTGAGGGTAGGATGCTGCAAATGGTCAGTGTCATACCGGCCTGGACTACATAATCGGAGAGCTCATCTATGTCTCTTTTCATGTAGTCCGGGGAGGTACATCTCAGGTCATTCACACCAGCATGGACTATGACTGCATCATATTTCTACTTGCTTTGGGGTGACCTGCATACTTGTGTTATGTGGCGTATTGTAGCAGCCTACAGGCAGCTTACTGTACACTTTCCCTTGTTCAGTCTGGTGTGCGGGACAGCAGCGTGTCTCACTATGGAGTCACCTATTACAACTGTATCAGGCATGTTGTTTCTCCTTCTGGCCTGTGACTGTTTGGCACACCAGCTTTGTGTACTATGTGTTGCATGTGCTATGTTTGGAGGTTGTTTGATTGGGTGTCTGCTTTGGAGGCCTCTGTTGGTGTGGTGTGTTTGTAATTCAGGCCTCCGGGAATGTTTTTCTGTGTTTATGTCTTTGGTTTGCAGTTGTGATAGGTCTATGTGGGACTGGGTTTGTGGTGTGTGTGGTTACCTTCTCCTCCTGACTAGTTTTGGGAGTACTGAGTTGAGGGAGCTCAGCCTCCAGTTTGGATAGATGGTTGCATCTCTCACATATATTTGTATTTCTTGGGAGGAGTTGAGGGTTGTCTGTGTACTTGGGGCAGGTGTAACATTGCCTCAAGATTCACAGATTCAACTTGTTGTAGCTGGCCTTAGTGGATTGTATGTGTGGACATATTTTATTGCCATACTACTGATCAGTGATTACTTCTTTTTTTATGTTTGCTCTATCATGTAGTAGCTTCCTCATTCTCTTGCATGGTTTGGTTATGGCTGGTGTCCACCATGCCAGATGCCTGCGTGTATGGCATTGTGTCTTGTTTTAATTTAGGATTGCATAATCCAAGCATTCCTGGCAGTGTTCATGGAATGCCTGTATAACAGGTTCTGAGGTGTGGCCCATATTTTGCACCTGCACAGGGCCTTTAATGGATTCCACATCAGTTTGGAGGAGTGCAACTTTTGCTTTACACATGTTTTTCACTGTGGTTTTCTGGCCAGGGACTGTGGTCAGGATGTGTATATCCAGTGTGATTACTCTATGGTCTGGTCTTACCAGTGAGCAATACACTTCTCATCTTACCATCCAGTACCCATGTTGCTGATTATCACATCCAGTATGCTTACCCCTCTTGTGGGAGTGGTACGTTGTTCCTGGGCATTTTGGTTTATGGATTCTATGAACTTTTGTCCTACAGTGTTGGAGCTAGTATAATGCTCCCAGTCTATGTCTGGGTATTTTCAGTCACCCAATATAATGTGGTTTGGAGGACTTGATATATTCATGTATTCCAACATAGGCCAGGTGCAGTTCCTGGTGTTGGGATGGTAGTCTGTAGCAGGCTATAAACTGGGGACAGTTTTAGCCACTGTTACTTGACCATGGCTAGTCCATGCTGCTTCTTGTTGTGGTACCAACATGGGGTGTGGTTATCCTTGACAATTATTGCTAGTCACCCTCCTTTTGTAGCTTGTTCCATGTTTTGAGGCTGTACAGCACAGTATGAGGTGTAACCTGGTAGTGTTAGGGTGCTGTTGTGAGCCTTGACCCAGTTTTCTGTTACAGCACAGATATCAACATTCTCCATACTGGGTGAGTTTAGACTGCATGCATCTTGCTGTTTAGACTTCTGGCATTGGGTAGCATTACATCTAGGTTCTTATCCCTTCTGATACCTATGGAGGTAGGTTTGTGTTTTGAGCCTTACCTATTCAGGGCACGCTGTGGGTAACAACAGCCTTTGCCAGTATCCATACGGCCTGCACTGATAGGTGCACGCCAGTCCTAGCAGGTGGAGCATCATGTCATGCTCAGCATGTCATCCCAGGCTGGCACACATTGGATCCCCTTTGACTAACTGCAATACTTCAGCCAATTATTGCAATTGATCATCTCATTGTCATATTGTGGCATGATGCTTGGTGAGGGTAGGATGTTAGTCACGGTCCTCAGGTGTGCATATAGTACATGGTGTTACATTACTTAACACATGGCATTCATGCCTCAGGTGGTGCTGCAGGGCTGCCTCTGTCGGATGCACATATTACACTCCCTGTACATGTTTGTGAGCAGGTCATGTCATTTTAGGCATCCCTGTTATTATTTGAGTGAGTCAGAGGGGGTATCATTCCCAGGGTTCCTACTGAGCCAGTGTATGTGCTATGCGTTGCCTCTTTGCCAAGGCCAGGGCATACTGGGCACGCCTCCTTCTGCCTACTGGGGCAGGCTCAGGTTGTTCCTCCTCCGAGTCACGCTCTGCCTGTGATGGCCTTGGCAATGGTGGGGGGCTGTTTGGCCCAGCCCTATGCTGGTCCTGCTGCAGCTGTTTTCGCAAGATCATATTATGTAGCATAGCACATACCATGACAATTTGGGTACATGTAGTTGGTGTGTACTGCAAGGCTCCACCAGATGTGTCCAGACACAGGAACCGTGACTTGAGCAGCCCAAACACATGCTCTATTACATTACGTGTTTGTGCGTGTGCCTCATTATGGCGTTCCTGTTCAGGTGTGTGTGCGTTTCTGATGGGTGTCATCAGCCACGGCTCCAGTGCATAACCTGCATCCCCCACTAGGTGTCCGTGTGGGATGTCCCCATTGGCAAATGTCTGGTACAGCTCTTCAAATGCAAGATGTGGGAATCATGGTAGCTCCCAGGGCAGCCAGCACACACATTCATTATTATGCCCTGGGCATCACACATGACCTGGCAGTTGATGGAGAGGAAGCCCTTGCGGTTAATGTAGGCCCTACTCCGCTCACCGGCTGGTGCTTTGATGCGTATGTGCGTGCAGTCTATTGCACCCACTACCTCAGGGTATTCCGCTATTTGCTGGAAGAGACACATATTGCTGGCCAATACCTCACGGGCATTGGGGAAATATACATGATCACCGACATGTGCTGACATGGCATCCAGGAACTGGTGCAGTACCCTGGAGGCTGATGCCTGTGATATCCCCATCATATCACCAGTTGGTCTCTGGAAGGTACCTGTTGCTAGTATTCTTAGGCCAACACATACCTTGGTTTCCACTGGGATGGGTTCCCCTCTGTTGGTTCTGTGTGTGAGGTGTGGCCTGCACAGCTCCACTATTTGCTGCAGGAGCTCTCTGTCCACTCTATAGCGCTCTACTATCTCCAGCTCATGTAATCCGTGGTAGGTAACCCTGGGCCTGTACACTCTTCTCCGTCTCCTCACTGTGGGTTGTCTGGCACCATCTGCATTGTCACCACCCTCAGCAAGTCGCCTATGTCTCATTATGACAGCTATGGCAGCCCCTAACATTTCTGCTCTGAGTTCAGCTTTTTCAGTTTTCACTTCTAATAGCTTACTCCTGTCTTGCAGTGTCTCTTGAGAGAAACATCTTGCACTGCTGTTTGCAGAGTTTTAAGTGTTGGGCTGAGCTACTATTCTGCCTGTCTAATTGCCTGCTTCTAATTGTTTTCACCTGCTAGCTCCAGCAGTATTCCCTGCTAGCTTCCTACTAATTCTGTTGCTTCCTTTTTCCTTTCTGTTTCCTCAGGGGGGAGCAGCGTGCATACCAGCAGAAACACGCTCACAGTGGCCTACATGCGCGCACGCATGCTCACACGGTTCAGAATCTGCTTATTCGGGTTAAAACGCACGCACACCAGTGCAAACAGTGTTAAACATCTCCCAACACGCTCCCACATGCTCAGTCTGCCTTACACGCGCGCACACTGTCCTACACGTGCTTCATGGCGCGCACACGTGCGCATGCACGCCCAGCAAGAAACTTTGGTGTAGGCAACAGTGTACACCTTCCATTTCTTGACTTTCCCATGCTTATGTCGTGGCACTCCTCTTTCCATGATATGTGTCTGACATCTGTCATGTAACTCTGACCTCCAATGAACTGCATTTCTTTCTGCCATTCCCCCCTGTGATGTCACCTATCTCCTACTCTGTTCCTCCCCCTTATGTATCTCTTACACTACTCAGAATGTGCTCATTTGCTATGTGACAGTGGAATTCAGTATCCTAACACTCATTTGCATCAGATTGCCTACTAATGCTTAGTTACATGTCTTAGACTCAGCTTCCCCCCTTAGCAACCACTACACGGTGGCCATGTTGTTTTTGGTCTGCTGGTCCCTGCATTGTAAATCCATGTATTGCATAAAACCCACATTTGTGGGTTTATAACCTTCATTTTTATGTTTTATATAGCGCAGCCCGTTTGCACGGGGCTGCGCTGCGTTTAAACACCGGCGATCGCCGAAAAAAAAAAAGTATTTATTTTTCATATTTGCATTGGGGTACCTTGCCAATGGCCACATATTTGGCCATTGGCATGCTGCCTGACACATATGCACCCTTTATTTGGAGCTGACATGGCTCCATTGTGGTTTTTGCAGAAACGTACTCAGTTGTCAACTGAGTACATTTCTGCAGCTAAAACGGCTCTTACACGGGCTGCTTTGGGCTTCCTGGATCGCTAATCTACCTCATTTGCATGCTATTCGGCTGCAAGTGAGGTGATTAGCATATCCACGCCCACTCCGTGTAAGAGACGTTTTAGCTGGTCTCTTACACGGACTTTAGGGCTGTTCCTGGATCGCGAAGGCTGCATGGAGTCTTACACTACTCTTAGACTCCATGCAAGCCTTCGTGAACCCTGCCCATAGACTTAACATTTGCTAAGCAATGTAGCAGATGGGAGTAATGACTAAAAGTTTAGCAATAAGGGATCCATTTTTTTATAAGGCGGCTTTGGAGTAGTACAACACCAACTTTTGTGTTTATAATAAGTAACTAAAGAAGAACTGAGTATAACATTTATTGTCCCAATTAAATTCTTTGAAATTTGTTAAAATGGGAGTTACTGTTTTGTTTATTAATAATGTTTCTCTTTTACTATGGATAAATTTTAGACCAGAATTTTTTTCTTTTCAAAGTATTTTATTAAATTAGTAATGTTTTCTAATGAAGATTCAATATTACTGGTAGTTAATAGTTGAACTTTAGAATTATAATTATCACAAATTAAAAAAAAACTTTTATTTTATATTTTATTTCTGCTATATGTTACAAAGGGTTCTATTTTCAGGGCAAACAACAATGGAGATAATGGGCATCCTTGATTTATTCCCTTTAGAATTTTAAAAGAGCTAGAGATAAATGATCCAATTTTGACAAAAAGAAATGTATTATTATATACCTTCATTATCTCTATAATCTTGAAGAAAAATATATTCTTTAAGTACTTTTTGAAGATATGCCCAATTTATTGAATTGAAAGCTTTATCAATGTCTATGCTTAGTAATGGCAGTTCTTTTTTTACTTTAATTAGCAATATCTATTAAAGTCTAATGATGTTGTCTTGCACCTTACTTCCTAAAATAAAGTCAGTTTGATCTTCATGAATTCAATTTGGTATTATATTATGTAACCTTTTTGCCAGAATAGCCATTAAAATTTTGTAATCCACATTTAATAAGGAAATAGGATGATAGGAAGTACATAGTTTAGGATTTTTGTCTTGCTTCAAGATAAGATATATTTATGAGAATTTCCAAGAAGGCAGATATGTAATGAACTTCTAACTTCATCAAATGTATTTATGAATAATCTTACAATATTGTCTGGAAACATTTTATATATTTCTGGAATCAAACCATTTAGTTCAGGTGCCTTATTATTTCTTAAACTTTTTATTTGTTCTTTTAGTTCTTTAAGAGGTACAGGTTTATCTAACGTATCATTTTGTTCCTTTGTTACTTTATGCTTTTATATTCTCTTTTAATAAATTCTTTGTAATATTACTATTATCTAGTATTACATTTCTGTTATTTATTTCTTCATAATGTCTCCTAAAAGCTTCTAAAATATCCTTTAAGTCTATTGCTTTTTTACATTTTATTATCTACTTGATATGTAATTTCTTTAATGTGATTTATGTTATTTAATGTTGTTGATCTAATTGCTAGTCTATGTAAATTTTTAAGATTTAAATTATAGGTTTGCAATTTAAGTTTTTCCGTGTTTATTGAAAGTTTATGGTTTAATATTTCTATGTATTTTTGATTCAGTGTCTTTAATTTTTTGTTTGTGTCTTTATCAAAGGGTTTTAATTTTAATTTTAAATGATCAATTTTTGTTGAAGCCTATTTAATTCATTATCCCATTCCTTCCTTTTTGACAAATACCAATTCTTTATTCTGCCATAAATATAAGCCTTTGATGTGTCCCACAGAATAGCATCAGAAACTTCACCATTATTGTAAACATCCATAAATAGTTTCAGTTCATTTAAAAAACATTCTCTAAATCCTTTAATTTTAATGATATATGCTAGTATTCTTTGGCAAAACACTAACTAATTAGGCTTTAGATTAAATTTAAAAGTAATTTCCTCTTCCATGTTCTGCTTCCATTTCTACAAATTGCCCATTCGTTAATGTATATTTATCAATAATGCCTTCCTCTAACAATAGTTGACAATTAAAAACTTAAAATGAGTTCTTTATGCAACCTAAAACCATTAGACATCAAATGCACAAGTCTATTTATCAGTGATATATCAAATAATAATAATCTCTCTATATATTAAATATATTATGGCTAGTATTAACTATAAGCAGATATTTAACATTATATCTGTATGTGTGTGTGTGTGTGTGTGTGTGTGTGTGTGTGTGTGTGTGTGTGTGTGTGTGTGTGTGTGTGTGTGTAGCTCTAGATATATAATAGATTTATATATTAATCAACTTATTTTATCTACTAATATATTGTCAGTAATCAAAATTCTTTATAATATGTTAGTTATCTTGAATAAACACACTGCAAATGTCCAAAAAATATAATATGAATCTGAATAAATCTAAAGCTTCTAATAGCTGACAAGTTAAATTATATTTATTTCCTACTGGGTTAATGATATTGTGATACAATTAGCTTAATAATATTATTATTATTATACATTGAAAATAAAGTATATTTAGGTTCATAGGTAGGTTCATAGATAGGTACTAGGCTATTGGCCCTAGGGCCTATATAAGCCTAGCCAAAATGTACTGTGACTTTCGCCACCCAAGAAAATTATTTTCCTGTTCCACTGTCGAGCAGAGCCATAGAGGTGATCCCCAGGGTGAATTTCCTATCTCCCATCCAATCATCAAGATTTTTCTTGAAGAGTGCTAATGAGGAGCTTTGTTTGATATAGATAGGTAGTTTGTTCCAGAGTATGGGAAGTCTCTGGAACAGGAATCTATCCCTCCAGCATGTTCTGTTTATTGTGATGATAAGATTTAAGTCCCTAGAGTGTGTAGCTCAGAGGGATTGGGATTTCTTTAAGTGGAGCATACTGTCTTATAGTATTAAACATTTTATTTGTTTTAGATTCTCTATTATGGTTCATATTATAATATATCTTAATGAGATTTCCATTTATTCACTACCCGTCCCCCACAATATTTATATATAGTATATATATTTAAAAACTGTAGAACATAGCTTATTAGCTAAACATTATTTCATTAGAACAAATCATAAGAAGAATACATGCATGGCAGAATATAGTCAAATGTAAAAAATATATAGTTTGCATTTAGTTTCTGAACTCAGATATAGTCAGTGGTATTCATTCTAACATTCTAACATTAACTAAATTTTCCAATTAAGAACACAAATAAAGTATCAGACTACATTATTTTAGTTTATATTACATTACGCTAAATGGAAGCCGTGGTGGTACAGCGATAGCATTGTTACCTCACAGCAAGAGGTTCTCCTGTTCGATTCACGGCTGGAGTGCCTTCTGTGTGGAGTCTGCATGTCCTCCCCATGGTCAAGTGGCCTTCGAAAGACATGCGTGAATGGGTATGCTTTCACTGAAGGTTGGGCATCGGGCTGACAACATGGCACCATAAAAATCGACTGCCAATCATTAGCAGATCGGAGTTCCGCTGTGGCGACCCCTAACTGGGAAAAGCCGAAAAGACAAACATTGCATTATGCTAAATACCTAATTTCTTGGTCAATAAGTCAAAATTACTTGTTTGCATTACCACAGAAAATTGGTATTAATTAATATATACAATTATTATTTATAAATATTTATTTAATATTTTCCTGAGTGCAGTCAATTATGAACTTTCAATTATTCTATTTTATCTGTATGCAATTAAGTATGCTGTCAGCTATTCATTTTAACTGTCTTTGCATGTGTCTTGCAATAAATTTTATAAATAAAATTGCCTTTCACCAAAAGAGCAACACTAAATTAAATTATGTGTATTTAAACAAAACTCCAATTAGCTCTTTTTAGCCAAGTAATATTCTCTCAGCATATACCTTAACAAAAACAATATGCATCTTTGCAGCTTTATGCAATTAAGTATGCTGTCAGCTATTCATTGTAACTGTCTTTGCATGTGTCTTGCAATAAATTTCATAAATAAAATTGCCTTTCACCAAAAGAGCAACACTAAATTAAATTATGTGTATTTAAACTAAACTCCAGTTAGCTCTTTTTAGCCAAGTAATATTCTCTCAGCATATAATACCTTAACAAAAACAATATGCATCTTTACAGCTTTAAAACATGTGTTTCCTTTTAAATATTTTACTACTGCTTTAACACAGTATTTATCAGTTATTGTTACCAATCTGTTTAGTACTGCAATGCATAAGCACTATAAACACTTTTCAATGTTTTTTAGAAAAAAAACTCTTATTTAATTTAAACATTGTATTTCTCACTATTAAAAACACAAGTGTTTCAAACATAATGCAGTTACCTTGCTGTGTAACTATATTTTACTTTTCCATTGTAATGTTTCATATTAAAGCAGCCTTTTAAAGTGCAAAGGTCATCCTTGGCTTCCTGGCGGTTCTGCATGTTTGCACATTTTCAGTTCATACTCCCCTGTCCTGAACAGCTCAAGACTCTGTTTAAATCAAAGAACAAGGTAAAAAAGAGCTTTTAAAGCAGGAAACCATGTTGAAATGATTTCAAGGCTGTAAAACTGCTAATGACTGCTTCTATGTGAGCTATAGATTTAAAAACAGCAACGGCCATAATGAAACATTTCAGTGTTCTCTCAAAGCACAAGATGGTTCTCAAACAAAACTGTGTTGTATAAGACCATTCAAAATTAATTTTTTTCACACAGGAACCATACTATTTACATAGTTTAACTAGATTGTCAAAATGAACAAGAAATCAGAGGAATTACATTTCTTAAAACATTATTATACATTATATACAAACTGTTTATGTTTGAAACAAAATTCACCTGCAGTTCTGTCATTTCTCTTCAGTCAGAAACATTTCAGTGTACTGATAGCAATGCAAATATTTGTTTTTTTGTTTTTAATATATTTTAAATAATGAACAATCTTTCCTTTAATATTCCACTATAACTCATAAAAGGATTTTAGTATAATATTATTAAACTATGAAGACACATATTGGTTTATTAGATCTACCTTTGCTACAAGGACTATTTTTTCATTAATATAGTAAGATGAAATAAATGTTTTACCTTTTAAATTCTGGTGCTCTTCTATAACT
Source organism: Protopterus annectens (assembly GCF_019279795.1). Classification (NCBI taxonomy): domain Eukaryota; kingdom Metazoa; phylum Chordata; order Ceratodontiformes; family Protopteridae; genus Protopterus; species Protopterus annectens. The sequence continues at coordinate 981,029,041 of NC_056748.1, read as the reverse complement.
GCTGAAACAATGCATTTATGCTGCAGTACAGCGTGTTTATAAAAATAAACACAAATCCAGAAAGAAAGGGAGGAGCCTTTATTACTTTCCTTTACATTTTTTCTTGTTATTTCCTTTTGCTGTCCTTCTCTCTTTTACTGCATTTCTTTTAAGGCCTATTGAAGATCAGTCCATTTCTTCTTGTTTGTCCAAAAGGTTATTTTTTCGAGAATATTCCAGGGCTTCATTTAGTGAATTAAATGTCTTTTGGCCTTTGGATAAGAAAATTCTGATTTTTGCAGGGAATAAATTTTGAGCCTTAATGTTTGATTTCTTGAGAGTTTTTATTAATGGGATGGATGCTTTTCTTTTGGACATTACTGAAGATGTATAGTCATTATCAAACCTAATGGTTTTCCCATTAAAAGTTATTGGAGAGTTAGTCCAGGCTGTTCTTAAGACCAAGTCTTTATTCTATGTAGAGAGAAATTTGACTATTATATATCTTGGTGTAGATGGATTTTTTGTTGTAATATTATTTAAGAGAGACCTATGTGCACTTTCAATTCCAAAAGAAAGTGACTCTGGTAAGTTCAAGGTTTTTGGGATCCAAGCATTCAGGAACCGTAACATGTTATTTCCTTCTTTCTTCCTTCCTTCTCAGGGATGTCATATATTCTTATAATGTGAAATTGTTCGATCTCGCCGTTTGTTCTTACGCACTGGTTCGGAGCCGACCTTTGGCTCCGAGTCGGCCACATCGCAAGCTCTGCATCTAAGAGAAGAAGAGCACAGTCCCTATCCCATGATCCCCTGCTGCTATCCCCCAGATCTAGTTTGCCGTTGCAACAGATCATGTCAAGAGAAAGCTCAGGCCAGTAAAACTTTGTTATTACTTCTTAAAATATTGATATTGCTTAATAGTTACCTATAAAAATTTAGTAGACTTTAGATAGTGTGTGTGTGTGTGTGTGTGTGTGTGTGTGTGTGTGTGTGTGTGTATGTTAGATATATATCTTCTTTGATATTTAGGTTAGTTATTAGAGCGACTGCTCTTAGGTGTTAGGCCTACATTTATACATATATTTGCTGTATATTTTATATATATATATATATATATATATATATATATATATTTACTCAGGGTGTTTTGCTGTCTTGTATTTACTCTACAGTTTAGTGTGTTTGGTAGTGCCGTTTTCTATAATAGATACATTTATACTGTCTTAGTACTTAGCTTAAACATGTCAGAGAAGGCCAAATCAGGTTTTAAGCGCTGTCAATTTGATCAAAAAATGTCCATTACAGACAATCATACCTCCTGCGTCTACTGTCTTGGCCCACTCCATCTTCAGGAGGATTGTTCCATCTGTCACTCCTTTAGTGGAAGGGTCATGATGGAGAGGCGCAGGAAGCTCATCGAGAGGGGCCTTCTAAAGCCGGATTTTCAAGAGGAATTAGGAAAGGCGGACCAGGCATCGAAGTCTTCGAAGGGGTCGAAGTCTTCGAAGGTATCAGAGCCCAAGTCTTTGGCTCCGAGTACCTCAGCTCAGATTCGGTCGCCGGCTCCACAGACCTTGGAACCGAGCATCGAATGGTTGTCTCGATTCGAGGCCCAGGTCTTGGAGACAGTGTCAAAGGTACTTCCATCTGCAATCCTTCGCTCGGTGACCTCTTCGGCCCCTTCGACCCGTTCTTCCAGGGCGATGTCAGACACCAATGTGGATCGAGTGGTGCAGAAGCTTATGGAGAACACGGCTCTATCCAGACTTATTGCGGTTTTGTCCCAGGTGGTTTCGAAACTTGAAGCCCTCCCCGTCACATCTGCAGATCCTCCTTCGAGACACATCGAGTCATCGGAGCCAGGTGTCGAGGAGCTGATAATTGTGGATCCCCCGGAGCCGAAGCCATCCTCGCCATCACTAACCTCGACACCCTTGGAGCCCATCGAGGGGTCTTGGAGCTGACATTCTCTCCGGGGTTCCAGGGTGGAGAGTCGAACTGAGCTTTTGGTACCGACTCTCCCCCTCGGGACCTCGGCACAGATTAGTTCGGCTCCGTCTTCTGGGTCGGAGCCCGTGGTTCCGGTGCCCGTGAAGCTACCGTGTTCTTTGGATCCAGTGGAGTCCTCGGCCCAGGGCTCCAGTGCCTTCGTCGCCATGAGGAAGGTTTTGTCTGGTCAGACACTCACATCATCAGATACCTCTTCTCCTTCCCCGAAGGGACCGAGATCTGTTTCTGCACCTTCGATCCCCACCAAGCATAGAGACCCAATACCTCAGCCAGCCCCAGAGGGTGTACCCTGTTCCTCGGAAGCTTCACCAGATGCCACCTCTGATGAAGTCCCGAGAAAGAAATTGTGCAAGAGGAGGCACATTGACATCGGACACCGACCTGGATGAGTCAGAGGGGTCCCCACGGTCCTCCCCTGAGGATGTCTCCTTTGCGGACATCCTAGCAATTCTAAAACAGAGGGTGGGCTGGCAGACACTTGCCCCAACTGAGGACGAGTCAGTGTTGCTGAAGGCCTTTGGGGCTCAACCTTCCACTTCCTGGGTGTCTCTGCCCTTCGACGAGTTAATGGATTTAATAGCTCGAAGGGCATGGGAGGCTCCTGATACCATGGAACCAGTCCCACACAGACCAAATAAATATATTACTGCCCCCCAAGATAAAGCTTACCTTACCAAGGGAGTTCCAGTCAATGCTATGGTGGTGGCGGCAGCCACCAAGAAGGAAATGTCTGAAGCATCTTCCTCTGTCCATCCTCCTAACAAGGATTCTAGGACTATGGACTGGTATGGGAAGCTCGTTTTTAGTTCAGCGACTTTTGCCATGCGATCGCTGAACTACCTTACGCATTTTACGCGCCTTCAGAGAGATCTCATTAAGGAGTTGGGAGATACTCTCCAGGGTAACACAGATGCTGCTGACTCAGACAAGGTGACAGCACAGCTCAACACCCTTACTTTGATAGTTAACTCATCCATGAGGCTCATTTCATATGCGGCCGAGGGTTCGAGTAGGGCAGCAGCCTCAGCGATTGCTCTGCGGAGACAATCCTGGATGCATCTGTGCTCCTTTGCGGAAGCCTTTAAGTCTTCCTTTGCTAATGCCCCATTTGATGGCGCCTCCTTGTTTGGGCCCAAAGTGAAGGAGACACTCACTAGGTGTGAGCAAGAAGGAAAGACCCTGTCTGCCGTAGGGGTCCATTTTTCCACCCCCTCCAGACCGTACCCCAAAGGGCAAAGAGGCAGAAACATGTGGTTCCGGAAGACTCAGGGAGCTTTCCAGTCTGCACCTAGTGATACCCCCTCCAGAGGCAGAGGAGGGGTAAGAAATGGAAGATGCTGCCCAGGCAGCAGAGGGGGTCCGCAAAACCAGGGCGACAGGGATACCGTCCCTGGAAAGCCCTTTCAGCACTCCTGAGTGGAGGCCCGGTATCCTGCTCTGGAGGCAGTCGGGGGTCGCTTGGCTTTATACCCGGAGGCCTGGCTAAATCTCTCATCAGATTCCTGGGTAAAAAGCATAATAACCAGAGGATACAATATCCCTTTTCTGAACTATCTACCCACCCAGAAAAGATTCTCAGATGTACCACCCACTCTGCGGGATCAGGCAGCCATAGAAATACAAAGGCTGTTAGAAAAAAGAGTCATCCAGCCAGTCCCGGCGGACCAAATAGGATTCGGAACTTACTCAAGGTTCTTTTTAGTTCCAAAGAAAACAGGGGACTGGAGGCCAATACTGGACCTCAGCAAACTCAACACCTTCGTGAAGAAGGAAAAATTCCGGATGGTCACGCTGCAATCGATTCTTCCTTTTCTTCAAACGAATGATTGGATGTGCTCTATAGATCTCAAGGATGCGTACTACCACATAAAAATGGCCAGATCATCCAGAGATCACCTGCGCTTCCGGCTGGGAGCCAGTCATTTTCAGTTTTGAGCTCTGCCCTTTGGCCTCACCTCAGCCCCCAGGGTGTTCACCAAGTGCATGGCAGTAGTGGCTTCTCATCTGAGACGAAGAGGATTCCGGGTGTTTCCATATCTGGACAACTGGCTCCTTACTGCCACCACCAAGCATCACCTAGTACAAGCCAGGGACTATACAATCAATCTCTGTTCCAGCTTAGGAATAACAGTGAACTTCGAAAAATCTACCTTGTCGCCCTCACAGCATATCTTATTCATAGGGGTGGAGTTAGATACCTCCGTAGCACTGATAAGACTTCCTCAGGCAAGAGTGTCAGCCCTGAGGGATCAGGTCTCTATTCTTCTTCAAAACAAAAAGTCCCCGCGTTACAGGTCTTGAAAGTATTGGACATGATGGCAGCTACCCTTATTGCAGTTCCCCTATGGAGAATGCACATGAGAATCCTCCAGTGGCTCCTCTTTGCTCAGTGGTCGTTCCAACGGTTACCATTGTCACACAGAGTGTTGATCACGGAAACTTGCAAGCGGGACCTCCGTTGGTGGATAAACAATCAGGAACTGACGATAGGACGTCTGTTTGTGCTCCCTGCCCCCATAGCCACAGTAACCACGGACGCTTCCCTGATAGGGTGGGGGGGAGTTTTTCAGGGGAGAACAGTCCAAGGAGAGTGGTCGAAAATAGAGTACAATCTGCACATCAGTGTCCTGGAGCTGAGAGCAGTGTTCCTGGCGTTGCAACACTTTCACGACTCCTTACCTCTGGGAACAGTGGCAACTCAGACGGACAATATGTCAGTAGTCTGGTACATAAACAAACAGGGAGGAACCAGGTCTTACCCCTTATACAGAGAGGCCCTGAGAATCTGGCAATGGGCTGTGTCCACCGGACGCTTTCTAATAGCAATGCACATCCTGGGAACATCCAGCATCATAGCAGACAGGTTGAGCAGAGCCATCCTGTTGCCTCACAAGTGGTCCGTCAAGAATCAAGTTGCGGAGAAGATCTTCTGCAGATGGGGCCAGCCTTGCTGCGATCTTTTTGCTTCCCCCTTGAATGCCAAATGCAGAAGCTACTTCGCCCTACTTCCCCCTCTGCGGGGTGCCCCCAGGGATGCACTGGTACATGATTGGCCCCCGGGTCTCCTATATGCCTTCCCTCCTGTTCCATTGATTCCCAAATTTCTACAGAAAGCCAAAGGTCTGGGAAGGACGATCATCTTGATTGCACCATTTTGGCCTCAACAGATCTGGTTTCCCTTTCTTCAAGCTCACCAGATGGAGGAACCTTGGACTCTGGACCCAGTGCCAGACCTGCTGACCCACTCGTCAGGAGTTCCTCACCCATCTCTTCAGTCCCTCAAACTGACAGCTTGGCTGCTCCACTTCCCAACTTAGCCAGGTCAGACCTTTTATCCCCAGCAGTGCAACACATTTTAGTTTCTTCCCATAAAGCTTCCACAAGAAAACTGTATAGGAGCAAGTGGAAACGTTTTGCGTGTTGGGCCTCCAGACAAGGTATAGACCCTTTGGTGGCACCTATTCACAAAATTTTAGAATTTCTCTCCACGCTCTTTCATCAAGGGGCCTCAACGTCCACAATAAGAGTTCAACTAGCTGCCATATCAAATTTTCATGTGGGTGAAGGAGGAGCTACAGTTATGTCCCACAGACTTTGTAGAGCATTTATGAAGGGTACCTTTCATCTCAGACCACCCATACGAAACCCGGTATTTCCCTGGAACTTGAATCTAATGCTGTCTCAGCTCATGTTGGAACTCTTTGAGCCAGCTTCGACGTGTCCACTTAAGTTTCTATCCTGGAAAACCCTGTTTCTGGTGGCAATCACTTCAGCTTGCAGAATTTCAGAACTACAGGCATTGTCGATTAGACCCCCGTATATAGTCTTTCATCCAGACAGGGTCACCTTGTGTACTAATCCATCTTTTCTGCCGAAAGTATGTTCAGTGTTTCATATTAATCAATCCATTGAGCTTCCCACCTTTTTCAGGAACCATTCTAATAAAATGGAATACATGTTGCACAAATTGGACGTCCACAGACAGCTGAGATTTTATCTGGATAGAACCAAGGAATATAGGAAATCAGATCAACTCTTTGTTTCCTATGCGGACAATAAGAAAGGACTGGCAGTAACAAAATGCATGTTATCTAAGTGGCTGTCAGACTGTATAAATTTTGTCTATTCATCCTCCAAGCAGTCTCTTCTGTTCACACCTAAAGCTCATTCTACCAGGGCTGTTTCCACTTCTCTGGCCCACGCCGATCATTTGCCGTTGGATACTATATGTGTGGCGGCTACTTGGGCCAAGCCTCATACGTTTATTATTCACTACAAAGTGGACAGGACCTCCAGGGACAGGGCTTCCTTTGGTTCCATGGTTCTCAGGAATGTTCTTCCGTGAGCCACCCAGGGTTGCGGTGCTAGGGACGCTACCCGTGCGTAAGAACAAATGGCGAGATCGAACAATTTCACATAAAGAAGTTATGTTCTTACCATAACGTTCCATGTGAATTGTTCATCTCGCCTTTGTTGTTACATTCCCTCCCTCCGTCCCCCTCCTGGAAGAATGAGTACGACTGATGCCTGGTTACCTTCTTGGTGTTACCTGGCACTACCTGATTCTTGTTAGGCATGCTCATCACTGTATGCCTGTCTATATATAATTTGAGTATTACGATCTCGTGTGGATGGAAGCGTAGGCAAGGGGGTCAGCTATGTTCTTGAAGTCTGGTTTGTTTTTAGCAAACTAGATCTGAGGGATAGCAGCAGGGGATCATGGGATAGGGACTGTGCCTCGAGCTTCTCTTAGATGCAGAGCTTGCGATGTGGCCGACTCGGAGCCGAAGGTCGGCTCCGAACCCGTGCGTAAGAACAAAGGCGAGATGAGCAATTCACATGGAACGTTATGGTAAGAACATAACTTCTTTTTATTTCTTCTGGATATGCTGTCAAGATAATCAAACTTTTCCAGAAGAAAAGAGTTCTGTTTCAGTAGAAAACAAACTTGACTTTCATTTCATTTAACCTTCTATCTACATCATTTAAAGACTCCTCCATGGAAGTGATTTGATCTGAATGTTTCCTGATTATTTCATTTAGCAGATCATTTTTTTATTTTCTTGCTTTATAGTGTCCATTTTACTCTCCAATTTGTCTGTTTTAACTGATATTTCTTGCATGCTGGTTACAAGAGATTGCAGATCTTTCTTCATTCCATTTTCCTGAGGTAGCTTTAAGGTGACTCAGCTACACTTGTCTGGAAAAAAATCAATATAAAGTCTTCTAAAGCTGATTTTCTTGCTGGATATTCTGCACTCCTTATTTATTATTATATACAAGATGTTTTGAAGATGGTGCTTTTTTTTTTTTTTTTTTTGTTTAAAGGTAAATAATCCTGTCAGAAAAACTGAAAAGAGGCAGAGCAAAAGTTTTATGCTGCAAACTGCTTGGCATCTTAGCCACGCCCCTTATATGGCTTTTTTTTTTACATACATTGAAAATCTGTATTTTTGAAAGTTGTGTATATTTCTCTTGATAAAAGGCCTTTTCTTAAAAATGGAAATATATTTACCTCCCAAATATAGTTTTATATGAAATACCACACATTACATAAAGTTGTTTACATATCTTTATATATAAACTCATCGACAAAGTCCATTTGTACCTGGGTATCATGATATATTTTCATATGAACATCGCTAGGAAATCTCAAAAGACTTTCAGAAATATGGCCTTATATGTCATTAGGTCATAGCATTGCTGCCTTCAAATCTGTTCTCAGGTTTGAATATATAACAGCTATAAACCATACGGATATGCAAGGTCATTTGAAACCGCCACAGCAGAGTAAGAAAATAGCATGATAGAAATTAAACGAAAGAGGTACTAAATGTGCAGAAAACATAATATTATTTCTAGTAGAAAGGGCAAAGCAATGGATCAAGTTTAATGAATGACATACAGGCAGATATATGAATTCTCAGGCAATAGCAGTTGCCAGCATGGGTTATTCATTGCACTATAATTGTTCTTACTGATTTGTCAGAAATTGTGGATTTTTTTTCAGTCCTTGCAAAATCAGGTATGGAACCAGATAATTTAACTCAGCTTTTCATCCGTAAACTTGAAAATGCTTTAGCTACTTACTTGTAGCCATATTTATTTCTTTACTTTCAAATGTCATTTCCCTATTTTTATGACAGCTTTCCTACATTATGCCTATACATAAAGGCAGTGCTGCCATTGTGGTGGATAACTAACAACCAATTAGCTTAAAATCTATTATTTGTAAAAGCTTTAAAAAGTGCCTGATTAGAGTTCTGAAAGTGTTTGTCGCCACCACCTACAGCCCAATATCAGCATGGCTTTCTGGAAGGTGACTCTACCCTGATTAACATGACTTTTAAGACCATGTATGCACAGCTTCTGATGTAGATCTAGAAGTAGTTGAAGTTTATTTAGATTAGAGAAAGGACTACCTGGACCATACAGTAATCATCACGACCATGATGTCACAAATATTTAAGAAATTCTTAACACAATGGGTTAAAGGTGGTTTGCTTAAAGTTCACAGAGGGTCACCCTGCATGGATTTCAGTCAAACTAGAATATCAGGTATACACCTGGAATCAGTTTTATTCCAATGTTGTTTGATTTACAGTTGGCACTTAGTGCACATGATTAATGCAGTTATTTGTCACTTGGATTTCGCAATAGTAATCAAAATATGTAAATATTGCACATTTTCATAAAGCCAAACAGCTACCAATCTTTTCTGTACATTGCCGATAATGGAGTACTTTTCTTTTTTCTACCATGATAGCTCACAGTGTGCCCCCCTCAGTGGCATGCAGCCTATTTGGCTATAAACAAACTACTTCCTGTTGTTGAAAGTACAGGGTTTGATTCCTTCCATCTCCATTTAACTACTGTGTGACTTTGAGCAAGTCACTTAACCAGATGGTGCTGCTCCCTAGTCACTTCTGAAAATGGGTGTTTTGTCCAGTAGGTTTACCCAGTTAACAGACAGACTAAAACACTTATTCTGTGCTACAACCCCAAATAATTCCAAATGCTGGATGAACAAATATGTCAATACTATTAAAACAGGAGATGCAGTGACTAGGATATTCCATAAATAAGTGAGTATATTTGCTGAAAGAATGGATTTTTCTACAGCTTTAGTCTTAAGTACAAAACAAATGTAAGGTAACAAGAATAGGCAGTCACCACATATATGGACGTAATCTAAATGATATAACATTAAAGAAACAGGAGTCATGAATGATATATATATACAACAAGTTATAGTAAACAAACATGTCTCTAGAGCCAGATATATAAACATTCAATAACTAGGCCTATTAATCTCAACAATCTGAGCTAGAGATCTAAAGACATTCATGGTCTATTCCTCAACTTAATTCATCCAACACGACAGTATCATTCAGGTTGCTGTGGAAACTTTAAAGCAGTTCTGAACTTACCGGAACAGGTTAAGGGAAGATTTAAGAAGTATATCCCTGTTTGTAAACATGTGGACTATCTCTGAAGGCTAACATACCTCAATGTATATAGTATAGTCTCTCAGCACTACAGACAGAAATTATGTATAGCATTTAAGGCACTAAATAATAATATTCTTACATAACTTTTGGGTCCTGAACTAAATGTGAGCCCTAGAACTCATGAGCACATTCCATTCTCATTTCTTATCCTAGAGTTAAGAGTTCTAAAAGAAAGAAATTTATATCATGTATGCCTAAGCTTTGTTTTTTCATTTGGTAATCAGAATGTGTGTGTACGTTTAAAGCGCCATTAGATATATTAGACAGCTGGGTTGATGCATATTGTTTTTATACAGGTATCCTGGTGTCTCTACTTCATGTAAGTCCCTAAAAGGACCAGAAACACATTTTACTAACATTCCTTAATCTATGAATCAGTTTAACAACTAGGCTGCTCATTTTTTTGCCATGTTGTTTACTATGGACAGATGCATATGGTGTGCTTTGGCTAAAAAAGGAAATGAATGCCAGAATTACACATTTAGTGTATTGCTAATATCAAGAACTAGAAATAATATCTCTTCTTAGAAAAAAGTGATATTTTCTGTTATTTTAAATGTTATACAAAAGCCATCAACTTTCAAATACAGACAAACAATAAAAACATTTGACATATTGCCATCTTCTTGCCTTTAGTACTGCTAGCTCATGCAATGCACTACTTAAAGGGTGGGGGGTGAAGCAATCAGGCGTCTTGTCTTATAAATGGGATATCAAAATCTGAAAGCAGTGTAGATAAACTGGTATTTATAGTTTGTGTCAGATTAAAGTCAGAATGAATATTTTCAAATTTCCAAAACACTGAATTTAAAAAGGTGGGCATCAAACCATAAGGATGTATTATTGTTATGATACTGGGCAAAAAAAGACTATGCATTTTTGTATAAAATTGAGATCCCCCCCCCCATTTTAATGTTGTGACATAAAAATATCATTAAAATACTTTTTTATTACAATTTAAGATGCAAAAGTGTTATATAAAATAAATCAAATAAAATGAAATTGGGTTTATTTTGCTTTTAAAGCTAGGAGCATAATCAGAAACTATTTTGTATGCATGTCAATATAAATCCAAAACATTTTTGAGAATGTATCTGAGTAGTTTGGAAATACAGTACTTTATTTACACAAAAAGGACCAAAATAGGCTAATGTTAACTTTAACTGATGTTAATGATAAGGGCAAAGCCTTTTTCAAAATTGTCAGTAGTAAAGGAATGAATGAAGTATTGCAACACTGCAGTTATCCAAATATTGACTAGTACAACTACTGTTAAGATGTGTGTAGGCTAATATTAATAGAGTTCATTAATAAAAAATAACATGAAACAGATAGCAAGGGGTTTTATTTTATTTATTTTACATTTGTTGACTGGGCTAGTCAATTTAGCATAATGATATAATATTTTAATCACTGTGTTCAGTAATTTAGAGTGCCCTGCTACTTCTTATAAATGATTATTTTCTCCTAAGTGGCATTGTGATATTATTTTATTTAGTTTTACACTGAAATCATTTTATTTAGCTTTTAGGATTAAATAAAAAAACGGAACAGCTGCAAACCTAAATTCTGGGATTTCTCAAAGGGTACTTAAGATGACATTAATGATGCACTTGGCAGTTGTGTCAGGGATCTGTTTTTTGAGTGAATATTAAGAACATCTGACATAGAACATGTCACATAATGAATGAGTAAATATCCCAGTTAATTCCATTAAGGAAGAAATATACTGGAAAATTCAAAAACTACATTCTAGAACATTAAACTCAGCAGATAATACAAACCTTATAAGAACAAAAGTCAACAAATACTAAAACTAGATGAAAGAAACAAGAAAAGAACTCTAAACAGTTGTCAGTATCAGAAATAAACTGTGAAACAATCATAATCACAAAAATTGAAGACAGCAATAAAAGTTTCCACAACCACAGAAGAGAAGTGAAGCAAAAAAAAAAAAATCAAGAATGCAATATACTGATAAAAGACAGCCATTTTTTGAACCTAATGATAGATATAACCAGTATAGTCAGAAAGATTTTGCAATAATTTTAAGACAGTAAGACTGTGTGTGTGTGTGTGTGTGTGTGTGTGTGTGTGTGTGTGTGTGTGTGTGCAGAGGCATAGTTATAAGTTCATAGGTAAGTACTAGGCTAACTGTCCTTGCTGACCATTTTAACCCTAGATATTTTCCTTTTTTGTGCTCAAAATAGCATATCCCATTTGGTTACAGATTAGCCTTACCCATCCCATGGTTGATAATTGTATATTTCTCCTAATAAGAATAACTGTGATCATACCATAGGTAATTAGAGGGGACCTTTGTATGGGATAAAGCATTTAGGAGCTGCTTCTGCCCAGTAGTAGTACAGAGGGCAGTCCTGCAGTACATTTTCTGTTTTTCATCCATAGATCTAAGTTGAGCTTGAAAATGGACAGGGATGGACTTTGTTTTATGCAGACAGAGGGGAGAGAAATGGACAGGGATGAACTTTGTTTTATGTGGATAGAGAGGATGTTCCACAGCAGCAGTATCCTCTGGAAAATATAACTGTCCCTCCAAACCATTCTGTTGATGTTGCAGAAAAAGTTCCGATTTCTAAACTGAATATTTCTTCATCCCATTTGACTTGCTGATGTGCAATAAATACATGAGTAATGGGTCAGAGGATGCCTTGTATGCCAGTCACAGGTCATCTCTTAGCTGTCTGTAGGATATCGAGTATAGTGACAGGGATTTGAGTCATTCCATATAGGACATTTTGCTTAGGCCTTGTATCCTTTTAGTAAGGCATATTTGTGGTGTTATAACATGAAGATAATATACAACTTACCAAACAAGATGTTTAGAAACAGACATAAATGACATCAAGAATACTAGATGCTTGGAGACTTCCAAGATGGCTATATACTGAACAATAGCTTAATTTCAGCTCTCTTAGTGTGAAAAAAGAAACTGAGAGATAAGAGCCAGTAACTATGCTAGTTTAGTAAGTTCAGTTACTGGCTAGCAAGTACACTGCCTGGATGGCAGTGAAGAAGAAACTTAGAAAGCCTAAAAGAAAATCAACTAGAAAATGTGAAGAGAAAACACAGACTGAGAAGAATCTTGCAGCTGTTTAGCAAATCACAGTTCACTCTTCAGCTTTGGTGCAAGACATGACTTCCAGTAATCTAGAGGAAAAAAAATAAACCAAATGTGTTCAGAGAAGATTAAAATAAATGAAACATTCAAGGAGTATATCGACCCAGATAACAAAAGGCTGGAAAAAATGGAGGAAGATGTAAACAGATATTCAGATGAGCTGATAAAACTGCAAAATCAGAGGTTGACATGAAGAAAAGGCTGGCTGAATATGAGACTGCAAAAGGAGAGATGTTTCAAAAAATGGTAGCATTAAAGAACAGAGCAAACAGGCAAACCTTAGATTTTCTGATCTACTGGAGCAACAGGAAGGAACAGACTGCATTAATTTTCTGAAAGCACAAATACGCAACTGGATTGATATTCCATAGCAGGATTTGTTAATTGAAAGGGCATGTTGTTTTTTATTCTCTAAACCTGGCCATGAGAAAGCAGCCAAGACTTGTATAAGTAAATTGTAATCATACCAACAGAAAGAGTGGATCCTGACAAAATGGTGGCAGAAGGGCAAATTATTAAAAAAAAATTGGAGAGAGTGGAGTGTGGAAAAAGATTAATCATTGTACACCAGACAGAAGAGAAACAAATTTATCCCAGCAACCAGGGAATGTCAAGATACAGGTGTGAGATTCAGGTTGCTGTATCCAGCTGTCTTCAGAATATTTTTCCTAGTGGATCAAAGTGATTTTTTGATGGAGAACAGGCTAAAGAGGAAATGTAAATGTCCAACAAAAGTGAGCCAACAAACAGAAAAGGACTCTACTTCTTACTCCTCTGCTAATAAATACCATAGAGAGACTTTGCCAGTGAATCTTTTTCTAATGATCCAAAAGAAAATGCTTGAGAGACAGAAAAAAACACAGGAGTTGACTCGAAGAATCATAAGCAATTGCCTTTGTTGTTCTTCTTTTTTAGTATTAAGAAATGTAGGTATTACTATATAAAAATAGATGAAAGACTTGAAAAAAGCATGCTTAAATTTAAATGCTGTGTTCTCAGGTTGTTGAAGTGGGGAATGAGGTGTAAAAGTACACAGATTATAATATATGAAGAACTGATATGTTTTTTTTTTTTACTTTTGCATAAATGAATGTCTGGATTAAGGCCCTTTGCTTAATCTAATAAAAAAATTTGTAAGCAAGTAAATAATGTTCAGTATTAGTTGAGAAGTCAACCTGCAGCTGAGGGTAGCTGTACATTTTGTTCTAATATTTCCATGGAAACAAGCTGACTACAGAGGTAGGCAATAAAAGCTATATCACATTTAAAGCCCAAAAGTTAATCTTCTGAAAGCATGTAAGCTGTTTTTCACATTTGGGAAGGGAATGAAGATAAGACCAAACAGACAGGGATTAGTGAAAGTAGGAGCACAGACGTCTTAACATGGATAACTTTAATTTTCTGAAGATCAAAGGCAAGAAAAAACAAACTGCTACTAAACCAGCACAGCTCCTGATGCCAAACAGCAGGACTAAACGCCTCCCAAACACACGTATGCTTGTTCTGGAAGTCAAAGGCAAAAACAACAAGTTGCTACTAAGCCAACACAGTTCCTAATTCCAAGCAGCAGAACTAAATACCTCCAATAAGCACAGTCAGAGAGGTGAAACTCATCAAAGATAAACTCAGCCAGATAGCCAAACTCACTGAAGCAGGTCTTTTTAAATTCCAAAGGGATAAGCAAACAAGACGCCAATAAATGAACAACTTCAGTTTTATTAAGAACCACGATACTGCTTTTCGTCGGCGCCCTGCACCAACTTCTTCAGACTTTGAAAAATAACCACTCACACTTAAGTGCAAGCAAAGTCTATTACAAAACACACCCTCCAATTCCCTTAAAGGAACAGGCACAAGTAGCTTCAATCTAACTAAAATGTTCCTCTCCCATAAACACACAATATAAAAAGTTGTATATAATATAAAATATACAACTGTAAAAGTAATACTGTTCCTTACATAGCACTTAAATAATGCAATTGACAGTTAATAATATTATAAAAGCACACTTAGAACCAAATACGCATAATAAGACTGACGTGGTGCTTAATAAAACTGAAGTCGTTTGTTTATTGGCGTCTTGTTTGCTTATCCCTTTGGAATTTAAAAAGACCTGCTTCAGTGAGTTTGGGTATCTGGCTGATTTTATCTTTGATGAGTTTCACCTCTCTGACTGTGCTTATTGGAGGTGTTTAGTTCTGCTGCTTGGAATTAGGAACTGTGTTGGCTTAGTAGCAGCTTGTTGTTTTTGCCTTTGACTTCCAGAACAAGCATACGTGTGTTTGGGAGGCATTTAGTCCTGCTGTTTGGCATGAGGAGCTGTGCTGGTTTAGTAGCAACTTTAATTTTCCGTTAGGTAATGCCTGAGTCTGCAGCTGTAAAAATGAGACAATTGTTTCTATCAAGAAGGGACGTGCCATCATCTGGAAGAAAGCTGTAGTGTCTGTAATACCTAAAGACAATAAAAACCCATCAGACTCAGCTTCATATAGGTCCATTACTTTCAAACCATGATTATAAAGTGTTTATGTCTATCATAGCTAAAAGAATGAGAAATATGTTGCCAAAATTGATACACATGGATCACTGTGTTTTTTTTTTTGGACGGGAGGAAACATTTGACAAAGTTATTAGAACAATGCTGATCAAGAAGGAAAAAAGAATGTAAGAAAATACCAGTGTTGTTGGTGGACCTCAATGCACAGAAATCACAAAGTAAGCTAAGATTTTATGAGTAGACAATGAAAGCAATTGCATTCCCCTGACATAACATGTTTAATTGGGAGGATATATGAAGGATCAGAGGCAATAAATGAAGTTGGAAGGTTCCTTTCTAGAAAGTTGTGTCTGAACAGAGGAACCAGGCAGGGATGTCCTCTTTTCTCTGTGTTATTTACTTTATATTTAGAGCCACTGGAAAAGAAAATAAGGGACTTAGAAACTGAAAGATATAATTTGTTTGGTAATCAAGAAAAGTTGGCTTTATTTGCAGACAATATTATTTTGTTCCTAATAAAACCAGAAAACAGCATCTCAGTGCTTTGGAACATCTTGAGACAGTTTCATGTCTTTTGGAATATAAAATTAATGAAGATAAAACAAAGGCTGTAGCTGTAAACTGTGTATCCACACATCTACTGGTCCATCAATACCCATGTTTATGGGGACATGATAAAATGAAATATTTAGGAGTATGGATTAAAAAGGATGTTGTGTTATGACAGCTAATGATATGTGTGAAGAAACTGAACAAAAAATAATACAAAAACTGAGAAACTGGAAGCCCTTGTTTATCGGTATGGATAGCAAGATACAAGCTGTGAAAACATTTTTAGTCCCTTTATATATGTGGGTAAGCCATATTTTTATCAACCAGAGGAGAAGTTGTGGACAGTAATTAATAAAGAGTTTAAGGAATTTATCTGGGCGGGAAAGAAGGCAAGGGTCAAGTAGGATAAGTTGATCCTTCCAACAAATCAAGGTGGTTTAGGATTACCTGATTTGAAGGGATATTTTTTGAACCACACAGTTAAGGCTCCTATACATAATGCAAGCAGAAAGCTATAATTCAAAGTAGAAATGGATGAAGATGAAATGAGGGTGGGGGGATTCAAGAAATAAGGAGAGAGTGGGATGAGAATATATAACTTTCGTGTAACAGTTTAGTGTCTCTCATCTACCAGGCCTCACCTTCTGATTCCCTCAGCCTCTGCTTTCCATGCACCCATTTTGTTTAAATATAGAATCATGTTAAAATCTCCCACACCACTACCCTATCCCTATCTTCTTTGTTTCACTGCTAAATGTTATGTGAAACATTGTCTCACTAATTCTTTCGTATTGTCATTTGACCTTTAGAAAACTCCTTTCTTCTCGACTTTATATGCAGTTTTCAGTTAGCTTACAAACATAGATATAACATAGTTGACAACATCAAAATCATGCGGCTTCAATTCCAGCCAATAATACACTCAGTTATGGGCTAAGTTCCTTCAAGAATTCATACCCTTATTAGAGTATATGATTGAAATGCTTAGGGAGAGTTTGCAGGAACAGCGGGTGGTGATTAGTCGAGGTTTAAGCAGGGACACTGCCAATGCTGTTGGAAGTGTAGTTTGAGGCTTTTTTTGAACTGGGTTAAGGAGGATTGGTGAGTAAGTTTGGCATGTAGCATATTCCAAGTTTTCCCTACTGAGTTGGTGACTAGAGAGTCCCCAGCCACATTTATGCTCTTAGTTGTTTGTACCAGCAGTTTGCCAGCAGAGCGAGTGACCTCAGGTTGCTGTATGGTTTGATGATCTTATTTAGTGCTGGTGTTTTTTTGGGTTGATATAATATTTTGTGGGTTATTATAAGTTGGTTGTATCAGAGAAGACTGGGCCACTCCAGCCATCCTAGTTGAGTTAGGTTGATACAATGGTGGGTCCTAGAGGTAGCACCTGTAGAAAATCTAGCAATATGGTTGTAACAACTAGCAAGTTTGGTAAGGGTGGCTTGATTCAGGTTAGTGAAGAGGAGGGAGGCATAGAGGAGGGTAGATAGTAGGTGGGGCCGAGCGACAGTAGTTCTTGCAAAAGGAGTGAGGAAGGGTTTGATCCTGTATAGGGAGCCCAGTTTTTTGTTGACAGATTTGATGGTTTGCTTGATATGGATATCATATTTTAGGGCATTACTGACTGTGATGCCCAGGAGATTTGTGTGAGTATCTGGGGATATAATAGTGCCACTGTTGGAACTTATAGTAAAGAATGGTGAAGAGGATTTGCAGGTGGGGGAAAAGATGAGCAGTGTAGTTTTGTTGGGGTTTAATAGAATCTGACGGTTTGCAAACCATTTTTTTGCATCACTGAAAGTATTCTGGGTTAGGGCCATAAGCTCAGTTGAGGAGGAGGTGGTACATATTAAAGTAAGTCATCCACGTATTGGATACAGGTGGCCTTGGGAGTGATGGTGGGTAGGTCATTGATAAAGACTGAGAAGAGCAGTGGTCCTAGTATGGAGCCTTGGGGGACTTCTAGAGTAATGGGTAGATGTGTGGATAGGGTATTCTGCCAGAAAACTGCTTATTGTCTATCAGACAGGTAAGATTGTAACCATTTAATAGAGCTACTATTCAGTGCCTTAGAGAGATCTAGGAAGAGAGCTGAGGTAAGTTTGTTATTGTTTCGGTTGATGTTGATAGAGTTAGAGAAGGATAGGAGGGCTGGTGTGGTGCTGTGGTGTGGCCTAAAACCATGCTGAGAGTTGGCCATTAGTTTATTTTGAGTGAGATAGTGCATTAATTGGTTGTGGATGCACTTTTCCATAATTGCGGCCAGTGGTGATAGTATGGCTATTGGTCAGAAGTTTGAGAGGTGTAAAGAATTCCCTCCTTTATGAAGAGTAATGACATGGGAAACCTTCCAGAGAGAGGGAATAGTGGCTTCAGTCAAGGTGCAGTTTATTATGATCGAGACAGGGTATGCAATGGAATCTGCCCCTTTTTGTAAATATTCTGGTGGGAGAAGATCAGCTGCCAGGGTAGTGGGGTTTAGTTTGTTAATTAGAGATTGGATGGTCAGTGTAGATACAGGTTGGAAGCGAAAGGGAGTGGGGTAGTAGTTGTGGTTTTGAAATGAGCTGGTGGGGGGTAGTTGGCTAGCTAGTGACTGGATGATTTTTGGTAAAAAAAAAAATTGTTAATGATGTTAGCAGCTTCCTCTGGAGTTTTAAGGTCACAAGTTGAGGGGGTGGGGGTGGAGGTTTGGCCAGGGTGGAGCACATTGTTTATGCCTGCCCCAAATTTTTGGTTCTGGTGTTGTTGGCTAACAATGTGGCTTTCTTGGTATCATTCCTTAGTTGTCGGAATTTAATATGGTCAAGTGGGTCTTTGGAGGTGCGCCAATTATTTCTTGCTATGATTTTGGTTTTGGTTACTTTAGAGAGCCAGGGGGCAGTCTTAGTTTTGGCTTTGAGGGTGCAGATAGGAGCATGGGAATCTAGAATGGGGAGGAATTTAGAATTAAAATAGTCTATAGCATCATCTAGTAGAAGTTCTTTAAGTATGGCCCAATTGCATACTCTGAGTTCATTCTGAAAGTCAGTGGAGTTAAAGTTTTTTGTTGTTTCTGATAGATTTATATAGAACTTGGTGGTGGTTATCTACTTTATGCTTAATGATGTAAGTGAGTAGGTGGCCACATATCATCTGGGAGGGTACCTGTGTTATACAGGTCTGGGTGATTGTTGATAAGAATCCAGTCCAGGATACTGCCTTTGTAGTTGGATTTGTTTATTCTGGTGGGTGAGGATACAAGTTGGGTATAGCCGTGTAGGTTTATATGGGTGGTGGGAGATTCAGAGGAACAATTGTTCCAGTCAATGCTTTTCTTTTAGTTTTCAGGATGATAGTTTTCTTTTGAGCACAGATTGAGCCATTTGAGGTAAGGACAGGTGGGGTGGAAAGACCTAGTAAGATACATAGAATCAGAGCATGGATTCTATATGGAACATAGCTAATATAACAGCATGCAAAGAGTATTATACATTCAGGCAGGGCATTCATTAATATTACTAGTACCACAGCTTCTGCATTTCTCTATACTCAATTGCAACTATCAGTCAGATCAGTAGTTTACAGAGGCAAGTTCAGTGAATTTTACACAGCTTTTCCTATGTAGTTTTATGCTATCAGTAGTTACAGCATTAAGGCAGTAAAGCTAAATCCACTTGCTAAATGCTAGAAAACACCTCTATTCATGATTCTTGAACCAGCATAATAGTATATCACAGCAAGCTATGTCGTCAAGTTTATAATATTCAAATTACCACATGCAGTCAATAAATATGCTTAGAAAATCACTCCTGGTTAGCAAACTTTACACTTAGTTCCACTCATTTCCTAAACATTCTACTGGTTTGGTGAATTAGAAAATCACTGCTATGCACGCCGCTTAGCTTTTTTAGTTGTTTCTTTACCACATAATCAGTGATAAGGACAAAAAAAAAAAACAGTTCTAGCATACCGTTTGTGTAGAAAACAGCTGACTGGGTCCTTAGGCACTAGGGTTTTGAAAATGGTGGCCGAAGCAGTCCTAGAAGTAATCTCGCATCATGGGGTGGGAAACCAAGCTTTTGATTGGCTCTACCAAGCTACAAGGATTTCCAGAGTCTGTAGGTCTATACCAAGCTACAAGGATTTCCAGGGCCTGTGGGGCTATACCAAGCTACAAGGATTTCCAGGGTCTGTGAGTATGCAGGCTTAAAGAATACAAATTTACAGTGTTTTACTCATTTCTTTTTAAAGTGAGCTGCAGTTTACTCAATTTTACTAAATTCTTTTGCAAGTGAGCTGTGTTTTACTCAATATTGTATTAAACAAAGTTTGTAGTTTAGCCAGACAATTTTACTGACTGCTGGGAGTAAGCAAGCTTTTAACCTGAATTTTGTACAGATATTTGCTATTTCTTTAGCAACTGTGAGATGAAGTAAGCAGGGGGAATGTGTTATACAGGCTGTTTGCACTGTAGAATGGTTATTTTATTACTTATTACAGCAGCCTGACTAGGGAGTCTAAGACTGTTAAGCTATCTTTTACTATGGACCCTAGGCGAGCCGACCTGTAGACCCAGTTCAGCCAAGCAATCTATCAGCACAACAGTTGCACTTAAGATATAGACCTTGCAGTCCTTTTCCTTAGCGATGGACAGTGCAGGAATGCTTTTCTTTTAGTTTTCAGGATGATAAGTTTCTTTTCAGCAAAGATTGAGCCATTCAAGGTAAGGACATGTGGGGGTGGAAAGACCTGCTAAGGTACATAGAGTCAGTGCAAGGATGCTATATGGAACATAGCTAACATAACAGCATGCAAACAGTATTATATATTCAGGCAGGGCATTCATTAATATTAGTAGTACCACAACTTCTGCATTTCTATATATTCAATTGCAACTATCAGTCAGAGCAGTAGTTTACAGCACAGACAAGTTCAGTGAATTTTACACAGCTTTTCCTATGTGGTTTTATGCCATCAGTAGTTACAGCATTAAGGCAGTACAGCTAAATCCACTTGTTAAATGCTAGAAAACACTTCTGTTCATGATTCTTGAACCAGCATAATAGTATATCACAGCAAACTATGTTGCCAAGCTTATAATGTTAAAATTACCACATGCAGTCAATAAATATGCTTAGAAAATCACTCCTGGCTAGCAGACTTTACAGGTAATTCCACTCATTTTCTAAACATTCTACTGGTTTGGCGAATTAGAAAATCATTGCTATGCATGCCACTTAACTTTTTTAGTTGTTTCCTTACCACATTATCAGTGAAAAGCACACCCACAAAAAAAAAATTTCTAGCATACCCATTTTGAAAATGGCAGCCAAAGCAGTCCTAAAAGTAATGTCGTATCATGGGTTGGGAAACAAAGCTTTTGATTGGCTATACCAAGCTACAAGGATTTCCAGGGTCTGTGGGGCTATACCAAGCTACAATGATTTACAGCAGTGGTGTCCAACCTTTTGGCTTGCCGGGGCCGCATTGAGTGAAAAGAAATTGTCTTGGGGCCGCATATAAAATATATCATATAGTTAACTCTTTTGCTGCCACGGGAGACCAAAGTCGACCTCCTGGCTGTACTGTAGGTGCATTCGAACAATTAATAAATGTAATAAATGCCTAATATTTGCCTTAAAATTCTAATTCTCATTCTGATTTTAATTCTTTAATCTAACAGTTAACTCTAACATCTTAGTTAATATATAGATTTTTTTTACAAATAAACAGATATTCACTACAGCACTAGCATTTCTCACTGGGAAAACCACTCCAGCAGTCCATCTACATACAGTGTCAACATTAGCAGTCCTACAGTACTATAATCCACAAAAATAAGCCAACATATTTGCAATAAAGTAAAGAATTCACATTACTGACTTAATAAAACAATTCTGAATAAACTACAAGAGGGTCTCACCCAAACAAATGACTGGTGCCAGAAACATGGCCTCAAGCTAAATGCCAAAAAATGCATAATCATCCCCTTTGAGGAGAGTGATGTCCCCACAAATTATCACATTAATAACAATGTTGTAAGCACACAATCAGTTGTGAGGTGCTTGATCACCCAGGTTGATAGAAACCTGACTTTTGACCACCACGTTGTCTCCATTATATGGAAAGCTTTTTACATGGCCCACCTCATTAGTAAGGTTATCTCATCCAGGGACAAGGAGGTCATAACATCCCTGTATTCTTCCTTTACAAGAGCAATTATTGAGTGCAACACCCCTTTTGGCATGTGCCTTAGCAAAACACCATGCCAAAAGAAAGACTATAACCATTTCTGACAAAAAAAGGTCAAAGGACTGAGTTCACTTAGTTATCCAAACAGACTAAAAAGCTTCTTGCTTTCCTCTGTCTCTCACTGGCCCCAATAAATTTCATCACTGGCTTGCTTTCCAGGCTAAGAAAGATCCTGCCTTAAGAGACTTTCTCCACCTCAGAAATACTGGTTATATTTAAAACACTCACTACAAAGACCACAGCCTTCACTGCAACATAAACAAGCCACTTTGTATGGACAGGTTCTTGACATAAAAACTTTCAACTTCTGTAAAAAGCTCCTCTCATTATCAAACAATGTAGTTCAACAACACTACAACTGGATGGATAGCCATGAATGTACTCCTTAAGTAAGTAGCATAGCCTTCATCAAACCGGAAGGAAAATCCACATACTATCCTTTCCCAGCTGGATGGCTAAGATCTAATATTGGTTACTCAAGTCTACTTGTCTAAGAAGAGGGGCCTATTTAACTAAGAATTCCATTTGCAAAAATATATTCAGTATACATATTAAATCTCTCTCTCTTATACACACACACACACACACACACACACACACACACACACACACACACACACACACACACACACACACACACAGAAAAGGAGTCCCTACTTGTAAAATAGGCAACCTCAGTAATCACATGACACAGTCTCACTGATTGAAATTGTCTGGAAGCCAAAATACCTGAAAAAAAATCATAATAGAGATGGATTCATCCATGCAATTTCCCACCACCAAAAGGACCATCAGTAAATCAACAAACAACTGCTCAGCAAAAATTAAATCAGTAAGAAATCTATAAACTCTCTTAAGATCATACTACATACTGGAGTAAACATATAACTTCCCTCCAATCTAAAGCCATTTGACATTCAGACATTTTAATTTGTGCAGAAGTTATTCACAGACTGACCATTTACTAAGCTGTAATGCTGACCATCACTTTTGAAAAAAAAACAAATTCCCACACTTTGTCAATAGCTCAAAGTGAAGAAAGGATTACTTTATCTATTATGTATTTATTTAATTTTGGAAAACATCTTTAAAACTGTTAAATTGATCACACACCCAGAAACACAGACAAGTTATTGTGATAAGTAAACCACAGACTGCTGCAATAAATCAGCCACAGCACACTATGCTTACGTCCGAACCAATGAAGTATACCTGTCAATTCCAAAAGAATTAAAGTAGCGTAATAAGAAAATTATTTGCAAGGTTACATGGCAGTTTATATTGGAAATAAGTGGAGATATTAAAAACGCTCTGTTTCTCATAATTATGCTGAAAAGTCTTCCAAGATAAATACAACCTTCTGATTTAGCATGGAACCATACCTCTCAACCTTAGAGCAGGAATTCTGGACAAAGTGAAAAATAAAATTGGGATACAGGCCCAAAATAGTTATGCATCACAGACACCATTGAAACAAGTGTAGCTGCAAATATTATACATCATGTATAATGTTTCTATCCCATTATTGTCAGTTGAGCATCATATGGCTCATTCAATCCTGCCTTCTTTTGCAACAAAGAAAACCATACTTTGAAATGACAAATCCATTGAAAATAATAAAACATATTGGCTCCACATCTTGCACCTTCCTAAATGCAAACAACCTCAGCGGTTTCATTGAAACTAGGTCTGCTTATTTCCACAGAATGACACCGCTCCCTAATTAAGTCTAATGGTATACAATCTACCAGGATCTGGACTACCTGAAATAAATGAAATTATGGCCTATAAGTTGCAAGTGCACTTTGTTTAATTAAACTACATTTCAAAGCCCACTTGCTGTATTTTTTCAGTAACATCCCAATATCTATTTCCGGGTCACTTTACAAGACATTGGCAGTGGTAGACTTAGCATCCTCCAGATCCCTACAGGACCACACTCATACTGCTAACATTGTCCATTAAATGTAAATATTCATCCACTGTAAATGGCAAGAAGCTATGTCTTAAAAAAAAATATTTTTGGCATTCCTAGTACCCAAGTATCAGGTTTTGAAACAAAGAAACATATTCTCCGCAGTTTGTAAGTTTCTGTCTTTAATAATCATCTACTATTGCAGCACTCCCAACACAAACACACACATACACACTAAAACCCCCAACATTTAAAAAATGACATTGTGCCCACCCGATTTGCCAGTATTGATGATCCACCAAAGTTATGCTTACTGTTGTCCAATCTACCACTGCTTAGAACCCACCAATGACAAGACAGTACTGGGTGATTTTTTTGTTTGTCAAAAAAAAAACAATAAACTTTATATGCTACAGTCCCACATTAGTCAATCCACTACTGACCCATTAACCCTAGGCTGCTGTCTCATTCTTGCTTCCTGGGACTGCATTACCTTGGATGACTACTTTTATTTCCTAAGCAAAAGACACAAATTGAAAGATGAGGCAAAAATGCTAACATTCTTCAAAAATCCATACAGTTAAGAGGTATGATTTCATATTCAATACAACACTCTCCCTGTCAGAAAAGCTACATTTTAATGAAAGCGTACTTTTAATGTAGGATGCATTTGTGAGCTAACTTGTTTGTACGTTAGTCTCTTTGTGCATGTGTCTCTCTCTGTCTCTCTGTCATGCACGCACACACACACACACACACACACACACACACACACACACACACACACACACACACACACACACACACACACACACACACTTCTACTTTCACGCACACAAACATTCTGCTTTCATGCATGCACTCACTCACACCATACTTACCTATTAACACAGGTTAAGTGCTGTCTCTTTAAAAGGCAATGGCAGCAAATCCATAGACGGTCCCTCTTCAGCAAGAACACACACATTGATTCTTTGGCACGAAATAATGGCGCGAACACACAGATCCTTCTTTGGTGCAAAAAAATCAAAACTAGAAGGATGCTTTGGTGGATGCACACACCGATGTTAGAGTTACAGGTCACGGGCGCGAAAAACACAACAAAAAAGTGTTTTGGGGCATGTGTACATCGATGTTGGAGTTAGAGGTAGAGGGCCGCATGGCAAAGCTCTGAGGGCCGCATGCGGCCCGCGGGCCGCAGGTTGGACGCGTCTAATTTACAGGGTCTGTGAGTATGCAGGCTTAAATAATACAACTTTACAGTGTTTTTATTCAATTCTTTTTAAAGTGAGCTGCAGTTTACTCAGTTTTACTCAATTCATTTGAAAGTGAGCTGTGTTTTACTCAATATTGTATTAAACAAAGTTTGTAGTTTAGCCAGACAATTTTACTGACTGTTGGGAGTAAGCAAGCTTTTAACCTGAATTTTGTACAGATATTTGTTATTTCTTTAGCAACTGTGAGATGAAGTAAGCAGAGGGAACATGTTATACAGGCTGTTTGCACTGTAGAATGCTTATTTTATTACTTATTACAGCAGCCTGATTAGGGAATCTAAGACTGTTAAGCTATCTTTTACTATAGACCCTTGGCTAGCCGTAGACCCAGTTCAGCCAAACAATCTATTAGCACAACAGTTGCACTTAAGATATAGACCTTGCAGTCCTTTTCCTTAGTGAGGGACAGGCAGGAATGCTTTTCCATTAGTTTTCAGGATGATCGTTTCTTTTCAGCACAGATTGAGCCGTTCAAGGTAAGGACAGGTGGGGTGGAAAGATCTGGTAAGATACACAGAGTCAGTGCATGGATTCTATATGGAACATAGCTAACATAACAACATGCAAACAGTATTATACATTCTGGCAGGGCATTCATTAATATTAGTAGTACCACAGCTTCTGCATTTCTCTATACTCAAATGCAACTATCAGTCAGAGCAGTAGTTTACAGCACAGGCAAGTTCAATGAATTTTACAAAGCTTTTCCTATGTGGTTTTATGCTAGTAATAGTTACAGCATTAAGGCAATACAGCTAAATCCACTTGCTAAATGCTAGGAAACACTTCTGTTCATGATTCTTGAACCAGCATAATAGTATATCACAGCAAACTATGTCACTAAGCTTATAATGTTAAAATTACCACATGCAGTCAATAAATATGCTTAGAATATCACTCCTGGCTAGCAAACCTTGCAGGTAATTCCACTCATTTCCTAAACATTCTACTGGTTTGATGAATTAGAAAATCATTGCTATGCATGCCACTTAACTTTTTTAGTTGTTTCTTTACCACATAATCAGTGAAAAGCACACAAAGAACAGTTCTAGCATACCGTTTGTGTAGAAAAACAGCTGACTGGGTCCCTAGGCACTAGGGGTTTGAAAATGGCAGCCGAAGCTGTCCTAAAAGTAATCTCGCCTCATGGGTTGGGAAACCAAGCTTTTGATTGGCTATACCAAACTACAAGGATTTCCAGAGTCTGTGGGGCTATACCAAGCTACAAGGATTTCCAGGGTCTGTGAGTATGCAGGCTTAAAGAATGCAACTTTACAGTGTTTTACTCAGTTCTTTTTAAAGTGAGCTGCAGTTTACTCCATTTTACTCAATTCATTTGAAAGTGAGCTGTGTTTTACTCAATATTGTATTAAACAAAGTTTGTAGTTTAGCCAGACAATTTTACTGACTGCTGGGAGTAAGCAAGCTTTTAACCTGAATTTTGTACAGATATTTGTTATTTCTTTAGCAACTGTGAGATGAAGTAAGTAGAGGGAACATGTTATGCAGGCTGTTTGTACTGTAGAATGCTTTTTTTATTACTTATTACAGCAGCCTGAAAAGGGAGTCTAAGACTGTTAAGCTATCTTTTACTATGGACCCTTGGCTAGCTATAGACCCAGTTCAGCAAAACAATCTATTAGCACAATAGTTGCACTTAAGATATAGACCTTGCAGTCCTTTTCCTTAGTGAGGGACAGGCAGGAATGCTTTTCCTTTAGTTTTCAGGATGATCGTTTCTTTTCAGCACAGATTGAGCCGTTCAAGGTAAGGACAGGTGGGGTGGAAAGACCTGGTAAGATACATAGAGTTAGTGCATGGATTCTATATGGAACATAGCTAACATAACAACATGCAAACAGTATTATACATTCAGGCAGGGCATTCATTAATATTAGTAGTACCACAGCTTCTGCAGTTCTCTATACTCAAATGCAACTATCAGTCAGAGCAGTAGTTTAAAGCACAGGCAAGCTCAGTGAATTTTACAAAGCTTTTCCTATGTGGTTTTATGCTAGTAATAGTTACAGCATTAAGGCAGTACAGCTAAATCCACTTGCTAAATGCTAGGAAACACTTCTGTTCATGATTCTTGAACCAGCATAATAGTATATCACAGCAAACTATGTTGCCAAGCTTATAATGTTAAAATTGCTACATGCAGTCAATGAATATGCTTAGAATATCACTCCTGGCTAGCAAACCTTACAGGTAATTCCACTCATTTCCTAAACATTCTACTGGTTTGACGAATTAGAAAGTCATTGCTATGCATGCCACTTAACTTTTTTAGTTGTTTCTTTACCACATAATCAGTGAAAAGCACACAAAAAGCAGTTCTAGCATACCGTTTGTGTAGAAAAACAGTCAACTGGGTCCTTAGGCACTAGGGGTTTGAAAATGGTGGCCGAAGTAGTCCTAAAAGTAATCTCGCATCATGGGTTGGGAAACCAAGCTTTTGATTGGCTGTACCAAGCTACAAGGATTTCCAGGGTCTGTGGGGCTATACCAAGCTATAAGGATTTCCAAGGTCTGTGGGGCTATACCAAGCTACAAGGATTTCCAGGGTCTGTGAGTATGCAGGCTTAAAGAATACAACTTTACAGTGTTTTTACTCAGTTCTTTTTAAAGTGAGCTGCAATTTACTCAATTTTACTTGAACGTGAGCTGTGTTTTACTCAGAATTGTATTAAACAAAGTTTGTAGTTTAGCCAGACAATTTTACTGACTGTTGGGAGTAAGTAAGCTTTTAACCTGAATTTTGTACAGATATTTGTTATTTCTTTAGCAACTGTGAGATGACGTAAGCAGGGGGAACATGTTATATAGGCTGTTTGCACTGTAGAATGCTTATTTTATTACTTATTACAGCGGCCTGACTAGGGAGTCTAAGACTGTTAAGCTGTCTTTTACTATGTACCCTAGGCTAGCCGTAGACCCAGTTCAGCCAAGCAATCTATTAGCAGAACAGTTGCACTTAAGATATAGACCTTTCAGTCCATTTCCTTAGTGAGGGACAGTGCAGGAATTCTTTTCTTTTAGTTTTCAGGATGATAGTTTCTTTTCAGCACAGATTGAGCCGTTCGAGGTAAGGACAGGTTGGGTGGAAAGACCTTGCAGTACTTTTCCTTAGTGAGGGACAGTGCTGGAATGCTTTTCTTTTAGTTTTCAAGATGATAGTTTCTTTTCAGCACAGATTGAACCATTCGAGGTGAGGACAGGTGGGATGGAAAGACTGTTTGTGTAGAAAAACAGCCAACTGGGTCCTTAGGCACTAGGGGTTTTCACAACATAGCATAACATAACATCTAATCTTTCTCTCAGTAGCCTACATATAATTCTCATTCATTTAATAGGTTTGCGCACCCTGCATTCTAGGTGAAAAATGTAATCTCCCCTACAATCCTTTAACACCACAGAAATTTCTACTTATCCCCACCCACATCTAGGAAGAAGACTTCCACACCTGATCCTCTCTCCTTCACCATTAAGATGCCTAATCTAAAACTTTCTTCTTATTCCATCCTAATATCATCTGAATTGCATATCTTACATAACCTATTAATCATTTTGCATGATGGAAATTCCAAAAGAAAAGATCAGTTATCAAACTTTTATGAAATATTTTAACTTTCACAAATATCATCTACCTTAGACAACTGATGTTATGGATCCTCATTGCCATTATATTAAGCATTACTTTTTTCATAGGTTCATAGGTTCATAGGCCATTTTAAGCATAGCTAATAACCCGAGGTGAGAATCAAACCCTGTACCCTGTGTCTATAAAGTGAAGACCTTAACCATTTCTGCCACATTTATTAATTACAACACTGTTAAATATGAATAGCACACTTTTACAAAGCCCCCAGACCACACAATTTCCTCTTCTGGTATGCCCATTAGAATAGTAGAAAATAAAACACACTGTATCCAAAACCCCTTATTTGGGCTATCATCTTTAGGTAAATTCATTCAAACATAAAACTTGACTGATCAGCATTTATCTCTCAGTCACTTAGAATGGCCCCTCAAGTATATTCATGATTAACTCTCTGCTTACCATTGTGCTCAGTCTTTAGCTTTACCTTTGAGACTGCTTGAGAGCCTTAAGTAATACGCCATAGCAGTAACAGTCATCTAAGATGTTAAAAACAGTTTCAGCCATGCAGACCACACTCCACTGTAAGTCACTATATTACTTTTGGGCCTCAGCCAGAAGGCCAGGCATGTCCGTAAACAATTTCTTCTTTTTTTTCTACCTCATTCTCTTTCCTCTTCTTCATCCTGCACAGTCTTTCACTTACTTCTTCATCCACTCCTTTGCTTATGTACCTTGTCAACTCTTCACCTGTGTGGTAAAAGTCCATAACACTTCAAGAAAAAATTAAATAAACCTCTCTTCAGACAATACCAGGCACACATTTCCTATTCCTACCCACTCTTATTTACCTGCGCATATCTTGTCAGGTGAAATTCAGTATCTGGTACCAAAGACCCTTTTGTCAGTGATTTGATTCATCTTTCTGTCAAATCTCTTGAATAATCATCATTTGCAAAGTGGTCTTCCAGTTTGGTTTCATGGATCCTTTATCATTGTCCTCTTTTCTCTTGTCTCCTCCCTTCACTTCTTCTTTCCAAAATTTTTCTAAGCTCTTTAGTTCACCCTGAGGCCTCAGAA
The DNA here is from genome assembly GCF_019279795.1 of Protopterus annectens. Lineage (NCBI taxonomy): Eukaryota > Metazoa > Chordata > Ceratodontiformes > Protopteridae > Protopterus > Protopterus annectens. The sequence goes on along the minus strand of NC_056748.1, from coordinate 980,999,237 downwards.
GTTGCTGATTATATTTTAACATCAATGTGTCTCTAGCCATTTTTTTGCCTCTTATTTTGGTCCCTGTAACAGTTATATTTTTGTAGAAGCATTCATATGACTCCTCTGTTCCATGTCATTGACTCAGATTGCATGTTTCCCAAACCATCCTCATGAACGTGTGTCCAGACAGTAAGGACTTTCTGAATTCACTGATCTTGAAACCTCCTCACTCCCTACTTGGTGATAGTACCTTGCTCGTCTACCAACTGTATATCCCCTTAACTCATTTAGCTTTTCACTTAGTGCTGTATTGGTAGTTCTCTTAGTCTGCAAAGTCAAACCTCATACACAAGATTGAAGCTCCCATTTCACTTTGCTTCCTATCACATTTTCATGGATGCAAATAGTTTCTTAAACATTGACTACTCAGTAAGACTGGCCTCTCCAAGTAACTTTTAGTACTTTTTTTTAAATTCCACATTGGTGGGGTGAGCATTTTCCTCATAACATACTGATCCTGGTGGCATTTTCCAGTATTTTAGCCTGTAGCTCTGCCATCCAGAATCCCATTAGGAGTGCACCCTACATTAATATCTAATCCCTGCACTGATAGCTGTGCAGCATCACTGTTAGGGGTTAGGGTCTTCTCATACTTGCTAGCCTGACTCATGTGGACGTCTACATATTGGATCTTTGCCAAAGTTTCCTTTACCCATCTATCCATTATGTCAGCTGCATCTTCTCCTTTTCTTCCCTCCATCAGACCCAAAATTTGGACATTCCCCTGTGACTTCAGCTATCTAAGTCCTCACATTTTACTATTAAGCCATACACTACTTATTTTAAATTCTGGACTTCCAGCTGAAGTTATCTCTCTTTTCCATTGATTCAACCCACCTGGTTGCAACTAATGCCACCTTTTGTGATATAGCACCTTCCTTCCTTCCTTACTTCACCCACCTCTGCATGCATTTTCCCCACCTCCTTTGTCAGGCCTTTCAAGGTTTTTTTTTTATCAATTGAGCCATGCATTCTACCAGATGAAAAACTAACTTTGTTGCCCTACAAAGATCTGTTTTATGGGTGAACATACTTTCCTAAGTGCACTCTGCCTCATAATGGCATATGTCCTGTTTTTCCTGTTTTTCCACCTGAGAAACTAAGAAATGACTTACAGTTTCAGAGCAGTCCTTGGTCAATTGTGATTGTTTCTTAACACATACTTGTCTTTGCTTTGTGATTGTTTCCAGCCCCTCATACGAGCAACTAACAACTAACAGGGTCTCTACCCGCTTCGCTCCCCACCCTGCCCCCTATTCCCTCCTGCCCCCGGTGGTCCCACCTTTATTGCACTCAAACCCCTCCCATCTTTCTAATAGCCAACCACAGCACTAACCCAACACTACCTCCTCCATCTTCCCACTACTGTCACACCTCCTCAACTAACATGTACAAGCATACCTTTCCTATGCTCACTGCATGCACTCTCCTTGCATATCTTACATCCTACCAAAGCTCCATCATTCCCCCACTCAACCACTACCACTGTACTACTACTCACACCACCACTCATGTCTCACCCACACTCAGCTCCCCTCCCACCAGCTCAAGAACCATCCCTATGCACCCCCCACATATTCTACCAACTATATTACTCAAACATAAAGCATCCCTACAACTTAACATAGTAACCCTCCCACCATACCTATTACCCACAGAGCACAATCATAAAATTTCCCTTATAAACAAACATATTCAAAAACTGAGAAAACTAATAATCTTATGCTTATCAAAACTAGCCCTAAGTGGGGACATCCACCCCAACCCTGGCCCTACCATCTCCAACCCCAATCTTCATAATCAGACTAGAAACCACAACGTCTCCCATAATACAGCCAATAGAAAGCCAAGTGACTTCCTTCTACTATGCCTAAATATTAGAAGTATATCCAACAAAGTCCATGAACTCCATGCCATCATAGACTTGTACTCCCCAGATATAGTCATCCTGACAGAAACCTGGCTAAAACCTCACATTACCAGTGAGCAAATACTCCCTACAGGTTACGGCATACTAAGAGTAGACCGGCTAAACAAAAAAGGAGGTGGTGTAGCTATAATATTTAAACAGCATCTAAACATCCAGATCCTAAAATCATCAGCTCCACAAATAGGCAATGAAGAAATAATATATACCAACCTCAAAATTAACCAAAACAAAACCATCAACATAATTGGATGCTACTTCCCACCTGGCCAAAACATACCTCCCCTAGAAAACCTCCTCAGCTGGTCTACCCACCATCTCCCCCAAGAAACTATCATCTTAGGTGATTTCAATATTGACTGGCAATCCTGTTCTGGCAACAATCCAACCCATCATGTACACCTTCATGGCTTCACTCAACTAGTCCAGTCACCAACCAGGATAAATAAAAACTCCACCAAGCGCACTACCCTGGATTGGATACTAGTCAGTAAGAGCCCCCAGTCATATATAACATGCTGCTTATCAGATAGCCTCAGTGATCACTCCCCAACATTCCTACTCAAAAAATACCTATACCAAGCTAAACCTGTCATCTGCCGTCAAATACGTAAAAAACTAAACTTTAACCCACTCACATTCATCTCATCCCTCAAAGAATGTAACTGGCATCCTCTAAAGTACCTCAGTCTAGATGATGCAGTTGAATTTTTTAATACTGCCTTCCTGAACATCCTTAATTACCATGCCCCCATAAGATTCTCCAGAACCAAAGCACAACCCTCCCCATGGCTACAGAAAACCACTAAGTCAGAAATGAAAAACAGGGATAAAGCCTGGGAGCACTGGCGCAAAACCAAAACCCCCTCAGCTAGACAGAAATTCCTAGAACTACGCAATAGAGTCAAAAAGCTAATAAAACAGGACAAATCCCAATACTACCAGTCTGCCCTAGACTCCTCACAACACAGCCCCAAACAATTCTGGTCCTCCATAAACTCCATCCTACACCCAGGTAAAGTCAGTACCCCTCCTCCTAACATCCCTCACTCCTCAAAAAACATTGCTACCTCATTCAACACACACTTCACCCAAACCATACTATCACTAGCTAAACAACACAACCCCCCTCCCCTCCAACCCACACCTTCAACTAGTAATCTCCCCACTGCCTTCTCTTTTTCTCCTGTACCTACCTCCAAGATAAAAAAACTCTTAACTAAACTTAAAATCACCAAATTAGCAGCAGACAGCCTCCCAAGTGAATACCTACAAATCGCAGCTGATGCTCTGGCCTACCCAGTATCCATCTTGATTAACCAATCTCTGTAAGAAAGTTACGTTCCCACACTGTGGAAAGTATCACATATAATTCCCCTCCACAAAGGTGGACCCTACGCAGAACTAACCAATTACCGCCCCATAGCTATTCTCTCTCCACTCTCCAAAATACTAGAGAGATGCATACACTCTCAGGTCTCAGACTACCTCCTTACTAACAACCACTTTTCCAGTACTCAGCATGGTTTCCGACCAAACCATAGCACCACCACTGCCTTACTCTCCTTTACTAACACTATCCTTCAGCATAAAAACAATGGCTATCTCTCCTCTGCTACTTTCCTAGACCTATCTAAAGCATTTGACATGGTCCCACACAAACAACTTATCTCTGTCCTCAATAACCTATCCTTCTCACAATCGGTCACCAACTGGTTTCAGAGTTACCTGTCTGACCGCCAACAATCCATTGTATGGCAGAATGACATATCTCCCCAACTACCTGTCTCCATAGGAGTTCCCCAAGGATCCATCCTTGGACCCCTACTCTTCTCTGTTTACACCAATAATCTAGCCTCTGCCACCAAACATGGCACACTCATACAATACGCAGATGACTTGACCATCATCTGCTCAGCCCAGTCCCTACCAAAACTGCAAAAAGTCACACAGGAAGCCTTTTCCTCTGTTGAAACATGGTTATCGATGCCCGATTAATACTCAACCCAAACAAAACTAAACTACTCATCTTCCAACCCACCAAACATACTCAAAACAACTCTCACTTTAACATCACGGCAAAAGACAACACCACTATATACCCAACTGAACACACCAAATTGCTAGGAGTGGAAATAGACAATAAACTAAAATTTGACATTCACATATCCATGACTATAAAAAGTCCACAAAAACTAGGAGCGTTATACAGAAATAAGCAATTTCTCACCAAAGCAGCAAAGATTTCAATAGCAAATTCCCACCTTATCTCCACCCTACTTTATGCCTCTCCAATATATACCAACCTAAGGCAATGTGATCTAAACAAGCTAGAGACCTGCTACAACAAAATCGCCAAATTCGCCACAGGGGCATCCTACCGTAGTCACCACTGTCTCTCACTTGCTGAACTGGGCTGGCTTGAACTCCCTCACCTACTTCAGTGGTATCAACTCTCACTCGCCCACAAACTAGTAAACCATCCACTAAATGTCCCATCCCTCCAGAATCTACTCCAACCCTATCGCACCACCAGACCACTAAGATCCAGCAGCAAAAATCACTTGCAGATCACTAAAGCCAATAACTCTGCTGGTGAAGCACTATTCTCTTGCGCCATAGCCAAATTATGGAACTCACTCCCACCCACAATTACCTCCATACCATCATGCACCCACTTCAAAACTTTACTAAAAGTGCAACTAAAACATGCTGGCTATGCCCTTGCAACTCCCACTCTAATATCATCCACCCCATCCAACCACTACCTTTCTTTCCACTCCACTAACTACCTTGATTATAGCAAGCTCAGATGCTCATAAGCCAGTACTTATTATACAGCATGAACTTCTTCTTCTTGTAACATTTGTTAATGTCTGGTATGCACTTCACAGATAAAGATTCTAGTTGTCTACTGATGTACTATGTTCTTCATCTGTAAATATGTTGTAAGTAATTGCTATGTAAATTGTTAATCACTATGTAATCCAATGTAAATACTGTCTGTTTATTTTAACTGTGGAGCTTTTCTCCCCGGGCCTCCGCTGAAAATGGACCTACGTCCAGTCGGACACTCCCGGTCAACAAATTTAAATAAATAAATAAAATAAATAAATAAATAATATTCTTACTTACAGTATTCGTATCAATTCACTGAATGACTGAATGATATTTGAGCAAATACGCTTCATAGGATCATAGGAAGTTACTAGGCTATTAGCTCTGAAACCCTTACAAGCCTAGCCAAGAATTTAGCCCATGTTCCAACAAGTCAGCACCCTATGCCACTGTCCAGCAGGGATGTATGTGGAATCCCAGGGGTGTTTTTTCTGTTCCCCATCCAGTTATCCAGATTGCGCTTAAACAGATTTAATAAGGTACTCTGCTTTATATGGAGATGGAGTCTATTCCACAAAAGGGGGAGTCTCCAGGACAAAAATCTGTCCCGCCTACAAGTCATATTGATGTCACAGACCAGGTTGAGGTCCCGCATGCAGGTTACTGCAGTGGAGCTTGACTTGGGGAAATGCAGCAGTCCCATTAGGGCGGGGTCTAAGATTGCTTTGTATGCCAGACAGAGGTCACCTCTGAGGAGTCTGTAGGAGACTGAGTAGAGGGACAGGGCTTTTAGCCTATCTATGTAGGGCAGATGTTTGCAGCCCTGGATTCTCTGGGTGAGGAATCTCTGTGGTGACTACAGCTGCTGCATGTGCTTTGTGAGGTACATGGCGAAAGGGACATTGTATTCAATAATTGGTCTTATAAGGGAAGAATACAAGGATGTTATGACTACCTTGTCCCTGGATGAGATACCTTTACTAATGAGGTGGGCCATGTAGAAAGCTTTCCGTACAATGGAGGCAATATGGTTGTCAAAAGTCAGTTTGCTATCAACCTGGGTTCCCAAGTCCTTCACAACTGATTGCGTGCTTAGTGCCTTATTATCAATTTATCAATGTGATAATTTGTGGGAATGTCATTCTCCCCAAAAGGGATGATGATGCATTTTTTGTCATTCAGTTTGAGGCCATGTTTCTGGCACCAGTCATTTGTTTGGGTGAGACCCTCTTGGAGGATGTCCACATCACTAGGGGAATTGATGACAGCACCCAGCTTGCAGTGATCTGCAAACTTGGTCAGCCATAGCCCACTATATTTGGCCTGCATCTCTGAGAAGTATATCCCAAACAGCAGAGGCTCCAAGACCAGTCCCTGGGGTACACTGGTTGTTATGGTTCTACTACTTGAGGTGGGTTCCCCTGTTTTGACTAGGTGGGTTCTATCAGTGAGCCAGTTTGCTACCTATCTGCTAGCATATGGATTGATGTCTAGTTGAGAGAGTTTATCCATTATGCCTGAGTTGGGAATAGTTTCGAAGGCCTTGGCCAGGTCAAGGTAGGCGGTGTGCACCGTCTTCCCCTCATCTATGGCCTTGATGACTGTCTCAAAGAAATTGATCAAATTTAACAGCTATGACCTCTCCTTGACAAAACCAAACTGGGTGGGGTCAAGTGCTCAGAGGTTGCCAATGTCCTTGTTAATGAAGTCCATGATAATCAGCTCCATGGCCTTGCGGATCATGTGAATAAGATGCACTGAAAACCATTTCAGTGAAAAGCAAACAAGAGTTATTTTATTTTATTTTTTTTGAATGGGGGCAAGTACTCCTAGACCAACATATCAATTTATACATACCAACTCCACAGTCACACAACAGTGGGAAAAATGCAACCTCATCTTCACTGAAATTAGTTTTCAACACTTTTTATTTGCACAAATTGTATTTGCTTGCATATTATTCTGTGAATCAGCTGTCTCCCTATAGGCCTTTAAAAAAAATCACAGTAGTGAAGGAGCTTTCATCTCAAGTAGCCATTTTGTTTGCAGCACAGCATTGCCCCTCTTGCACTATTTTTAATAGATTACTGCAATATGGGTACTCACCAGAAATGTTCTGACAAAAGTTGGTTTCTATTCAGTAAAGGGGAGAGTTACAGCTGAGCTGGATAATTATCAACCCATTGGTTTGACATTCATACTTTACAAATTAATGCAAAGTGTCTTTATAAATCTGTTATAGAAAGAAACTAAATCTTTTGCATATGGGTCAAAATCAATATGGGTTTGTGATGATAATCTCCTAATTTCTAGAGTTGGGTGGTAGCATTCTTAAAATTCTTAACGACTACTATAGATAGAAATCTGACAGTTCACTAAACATATCCATATCTTACAGAAACATTTCCTATAATGTTACATGTATATATTCTGGATAAGGTAAGACATTTAAGTAAGAACTGTTATAAAATTATCTGGATCAAAAACTGTCTACTTAATGGAGTGCAGAGAGTTGGGAGGAACGCTGTTAAAGAAAGTGAACTTGAAAAGTGGCGAGTCATAGTGCTGGACTGGGTGTTTAGCTCTTTACTACTCAATACCTTATTTTTAGAAATAAAGTGGCTTGATCACACATAGGTGACAAAAAATGTGCAGCTGATCTCAAGGTGGGAAGCACTACCACGACATTTGTTCCCTCGTGAATTTTGGAAAAGGGAATTGTCAGACTAAAGCAGTGGTCCATCTTGCTAAATGTTTGTGATGTACTTGTTTTTATGTGGGTAAGACAGAGAGGTGTCTCCGAAAAAGAATATATTTTATTTTGTTTATTTATTTTATTTATTTAACATTTGTTGACAGGGAAAGTCCAACTAGGACAGAGTCTATTTTCAGCTGAGGCCCGGGGAGAAACACTCCATGAACATAATTATGATATAGGGAGGCACAATTAAAACAATACACTTTTTAAAGACTGAAAAGTATGCACACAGTTTACGATGTTCCAGTCTGGCATTCTGAAAAAAGTTTTTGCTAACCCCAGAGTGGGAGACTTGAATAGTTAGGTGGCAACTTAGGTTGCATGCTTCTCATCTTCCTGGCTTAAATGAATATGTATCCTTACAACCTTTGTTAAATATGAGATCAGTTGTTTTATAAAAACACATATTATGATCACAACTTTTTAAAGGAATCAATTTTAAATTTTTAATACAGCAACATCTTATTTTAAATATTTTTTAATTTATGGTTTTTAATGATAACCTTAATGTGAAACTGTTTCTTTAAGCATTTAATACTCAATTAATAAATTTGAAAGATCAGTTGGTGACAATGTACACTTTATAATGGAATGGAAATGTGTATTTAGTATTCTGATAAAGTCCTGTTTGTTAGGAAGAAAGTGCTCAATCATGGTTGTAACCTTGTTTTTTGAATGGAATAAAACATTTATAAGGGATCCAAGGTGTGTACTCCTTTGCTCCTGCCCACTAGCATTACTTTTCTGTGCTGGGAAGCACTATCATCTCACCTACTCTAGAAATGAAATAGTTCACTGGTGGTGGTGGGGTCTGGCTAAGCAATGTGCATTTATGGCGCTTTGGTAATATTCTGATGTTCAACATAAAAAGTGTAACATCCTATGCTTGTCATGACAAATCTAGGCAAATTTACAGACAGCAGTTTTAATTTAATTTATTTATTTACCACGGTAAGTGAACTGGTCATCATGGAACTTTTTCAACCATGACCCAGTCCAAAAGACAATGGTAAGTACAATGTATATAGACACTTCAGAATAGCCCATCAATCAGCATGTTTTTGGGAAGGGAGTAACCAAGCAGAGTATCTAGAGGAAACCAACACACCTGGTGTGTGTGTGTGTGTGTGTGTGTGTGTGTGTGTGTGTGTGTGTGTGTGTGTGTGTGTGTGTGTGTGTGTGTGTGCGCGCATGTGTGTGTGGAGGGGGGGGTGGCATGCAAACTCTGTACCATGACTGCAAATCAGGATTGGAATGCATAACTATGAGCAGAGATTTTACCTATAGAGCCACTGTGCTAACATTAGTTAGAAAAATATTTGACTTAGTTAAATCTAAAGATAGTAGAGAATAAGCCATAGCTTACATTTCAGTAATGCCCACCTATGACCAATAAGAAATATAGGCAATAAGGTTATGCTACTCTGAATTGTAAAAGATTAATAGAGTACAAAATCCATATTTAAATCTAAGAACCTGCGTGCTCTTGGTGGATTTTGTTCTTGGCACCACTGTTCATGATTGGGAAGCCATGTATGTAACAGACAATCTGTTGAGAAAAGAGAGGAATGCCACTAGTATTTCTTTCCTAGAAAAGTTTTTTTTTCATTTCATTTGGTCTGTTATGTAGGTAATATGTTATTCCTATGTGCCATTCATTATCTCCCCTTCACAGTGGGTTTAGTTTTAATTTTACATCTATTTTGATAGCTGTATTACTTATATAATGTTTTTTCCATAGTGCAGTGTAATGCTTTAGTTGAAATGGCTCCATGTTCTTACAGATGTTAAATATCTTTCAGCACATACACAGACACACACAGATTTCAGATAATGGAACATAAATTTACTATGTAAATGGTGACTCAAAGTTTTACCAGTTGCCTATTTTTTAACACTGCAGTGCCGAATCAGTACTGTGTATACTAGCCCATAAGTTATGTGATCAGAACTAATAACCTTCTGTAACACTATGAAAATCACCATGCAATCACATTTATTCACTAACTACTGCTTTCTGCAGTCTTGCATATGATATGATCCAAAGTGAACTTGCGCAGTTGTTATATTTTAACAAGAACACTTAATGTTGCATGCAGCAATCAGTGATATCATTCAATTTGTTTACAGTTCATAGGAAAATGATTTATATATAGGTTTCTCTATTATGTGCAGTGACATATGAATGCAATTCTTTAATTCATAATGCACTTATATGTATGTCAGTGTGTATGTTTTATCTTTCTCACACATGCAGCAAACATGCAACAAACCTGCAATATGTGCATGTCCCATGTTTCAAAATAATTTCATTTTGAGGAAAAAATACATCATCAGCATTGATAGCTTTAGAAAATCTAGGATATAACACAACAGCTGTGTATCACTGCAAATCCATTGAAAGGATCTGAACAATGTTTACTTTAGGAGAGCTAAGTATATTGAACCGTTTTGACTGTTGCAGGACCATCTGTAACTAAACATATTGATCGATTACTCATCTGTTTAAAAATACATGAACAGCATGAAATCTGAACTATCTGGTGACACCAAAGTAAACTTCATTTTTGCTGTTTTTAATGATTCTATCAATCACAAATGTCACACGTAATGGATACATTAGCTCCCAAAAATGCAGTATTGTGCCATATCTATTGCAATTGAATCTGCTGCAGACTTTAACACATTTTTTGATGTCAGAAATGGAAAATGTAATTTTGAGACAACTGATTTAGGACTTTTTGAGACATCTTTAAAGAAATCACAAAGAAACTTAGAGAGATGTAATGTCTGTGCTGAGGCACAGTTCGGCCTGTACTGCCAATTAGCTCCACATCTCTCCATTATTTTGTTTTATAAATTAGTTTTCACATGAAACAAAAATAGCTTTTCTTTCACATTTTTCAGTAGCACTGCAGCAAAGTGTTTTGTAACATCTGTGGTCATCAATGAGTGATCCAGAGACATGCAGATAAGATGATAATTAATTCTATCCTCGTTGCAGCTAAAGTATCCCTAAATCATTGTCTTCACAATCAAGTTTAAGGACCCTTTTGGCATTGCCTTAGCACTAACAGATGGGCTCTTTGTGAATTCTGCCTTTTATACCTGTGTGTGGAAGGGCTGGCTAGCAATAATGAGTCCTAAAAACATGTAAGTTCTGTGTTCAAGGAATAATGAAACATATATTAAAGGAAATGTAAAATCTATTTAAAATTAATGTCATAACAGACTGATTACAGGAAGAGATTGAAGATCCTCAGAGGTAAGTTTATTGGCTATCTCAAAAATAGTCCTTCCACAAATAGAAATTATGTTACCTGTTTGTCACTATAATCGATAGCTAATTATGCATCCCTTGACAAAATCAGAGTTGAAATTAATGAACTATGATTATTTATGTATGTATGTATTTATTTATTTTTTGAAATCTTACATAGCTGCATACTTTATCCATTTTCATACTAATTTATTTTTGCATATCATACTGATTGCTTTTGCATATCATATCTAAAGTGTATGTAAACCTTTTGTCCAAAAAGCTTTACTTAATGTCATGCCTTCAGAAATTAATACTGCAAATGAATTACTAAGACTTAAAGTAAATGAAGTGTGAGAAGAAACACTGCATGCTTCCACAGAACAAAACAGTTCCTCTGCATGTTTAATAGTCAGGTTCCAAAGTACATGATTACATCCTACCTGTACATACAAGGCATAAAAGAGGTCTTAGTAAATAGTTCATCTGAGCTCTTTATCCTGTTGTCTTAGGCACCATATTTGCTGCTGTCCTCAGACTATCTGTCTTCACCATAATATTTATATATATTTTTTCAATCCATCTAGACACTCACTGAGGACTTCAGCCAGTGCTGTTCCCCTGGCTGACCCCATTACAGGCAGCCAGGTATTAAATGTGAATTATCTCTTAAGTGTTACCTTTAATTAATTTATTTACAATGCGTCCTGGTGATGATCTTGAGTATTACGTGGTGTTCCATGCTCTAATTGTTTATTTTATCAGGTAGTAGCATCTCTTATAAACCACATCCTGAACAACTGGTGCTGGTGTTTACTGAATGAATTATTCTTTGTAAAAGATGTTTCTCTCTCTGTCATGTTACCACTATCTGTACACTTGCACATATACATGTTTTTATGCAGAAAGTACAGTTCTGAATGTTAAAAGGCTTTGTTCATAGGTTCATAGGTGTATTCTAGGCTAATGACCCTGGAGCCATTACAAGCCTAGCCCATAGTATTACCCTGGCATCATGCCACCTGACCTTAGTTCCCAGTGCCTCTGTCGAGTAGAGCCACCGGAAGGATCCCCGGGATGAATTTTCTATTTCCCATCCACTCATCAAGATTTCTCTTGAAGAGAGCCAGTGAGGTGCTCTGTTTGACATGTATGGGAAGTCTATTCCATAGCATGGGCAGTCTCTGTGTTATGAACCTGTCCCTCCAGCACATTCTGTTGATTGTGGTAATGAGGTTGAGGTCTCTGGAGCGTGTAGTGCAGAGGGATTGAGATTTCTTTAGATGTAGCATTTCTAACAAAGCTAGGTCAGACATGACTTTGTAAGTCAAGCAGAGATCGCTTCTAAGTAGGCGATATGAGACAGAGAATAGTTGGAGTTTTTTTAGTCTATCCATACAGGACAAGTGTTTAAAGCCTAGGATCCTCTTTGTGAGGTACTTTTGTGACCTCTCCACTTGTTGCAGGTGTCTAGTGAGGTAAATGCCAAATGGGGCATTGTACTCGATGATTGGCCTAATGAGGGAAGAGTAGAGGGAGACAATGACCTCTTATTTCCTGGATGCGAAACCCTTAGTAATGAGATGTGCTACATAGAAGGACTTTCTGACCACAGTGGCAATGTAGTGGTCAAAAGAGAGGTTGTTCTCAACCTGTGAGTCCAGATCTCTCATAATGCTTTCTGTGTTCAGTGAACTACCATTGATGTGGTAATTCATGGGAACTGGGTTTTTCCCAAAGGGGATGACGACACATTTTTTGGCATTGAGCTAAAGGCCATGGTTCTGACACCAGTTGTTGTTCTCAGTGAGACCTTTCTGTAGGATGTCAACATCACTTGGGGAGTTAATAATAGCTCCCAACTTGAAATCATCTGCGAACTCTGTCAGCCACAGTCTCTTCATGTTGGCCTGGGCTTCAGAGAAGTAGATACCAAACAGGAGAGGACCCAGGGCCGAATCCTGTCGGACTCCACTCATTTTCGAAGTTTCTTGCATATATATATATATATATATATATATATATATATATATATATATATATATATGGGGTAAATAGCAGTCTGTTTTAAATTGCTTACATAGATGCAGAAGTGCTTAGACAGCAGCAAACAGAAGATGGAAGTTGTTCTCAGAGGGGTTAAAAGATGAGAAGTTATATCTTTCAAGAATTAGTCCTGAATGCAATCATATTTAGTGTCTTCATCTCTAGTCCCCAACCAGGGCATGCAAAACTGAATTGATATATTTGCTGGTAACACCAAGGATGGGGGAATGATATCAAATAGAAAAAGCCTGCAAGGGAACTTAGTATGCCAAAGAAGTTGCTGTTTTTTTTCAACCCTTCTAAGTGCAATGCTGCTGCACGTGAGGATTTTATAACCCAAGAGTATTTATTTAACTTTTTAACTGGGTAAAATAACTGCTGAAAAGGCTGTTTTCACCCACCTCCTGGGTCAAGAGATAGGAATAACTTTTCAAAACAACATTTGTAAATATTACATCCTGAGTTACTTCTCCAACCAACATTTAACTAGCATTTTTATTCTGGGTACAATCTAAACCCGCCTTTCATCAGTTAAATTAGGGTCACCTTCTTGGTCAGAATAACCTCCTAATGAAAACATAATTATTTTTCATGAATGAAATATTAGCTCCATGTTGTATTGTGACTAATGGCAGAGCTAATCTATTGTGACTGATTAAACAACACTCTAAACTTATCTATATGTACTGTACTTATGAAGCTAACGTCAATATAAGTGAATTGCAATTGAAAGAAACATCTTGAGAGTTGAATGCTGGAGGAAGATTATTTTCTGCCACAACCGTTCTGTTAAAATTAGTTACACTGTTTCTTGACTGGATACATGACTATCTTATACACTTGCAGGTGAAATGACAGGCTACTTTAGAAACTTAGAGCACTCTAAAACTGTTCAATAACTACTATAGTTAAGCATTTTGTATTAATGTTATTACATATATAACTGTATTATGCAGAAGGAGACTAGGCCTACTATATGATAAGGACTATAGTTCTGTCTTTGCCTAGATGTTCTTTATACAAATCACTGTGTTATATACAAAGGTGCTAACACTGTTGATTCACATACTTGCACTGACTCCATAGCTGTCATTTGGATGGTTATGCTTGCACCTGGCTAAGTGCAGTGTGACTTTTAGTAGGATGCATTAGGCAACATTTCTCAGGATCTAATCTGGCTCCTAATAGCAACTGTACTTATATGTGCCAGTGATGTGTGCTTTCTGGAGCTTTTGAAGGAGAGTTAGTTTGCTAGCTTCTTGTATTTTAGCTTGTAGAGTAGGACATACATTTGAGGGAATCAGTCTAACAATTCAACAGTGGTGGAAGGACTTAGGGTTAGTAGTAAAGAAAACCTAAGACATCAGCACAGAGGAAAAAGATGGTAGCAAAAGCAAAGCCAAATGTTGCAGCGTATATCTAGTAAGGTAGAATCCAGAGATGGGAAGGTGATGATTTCTTTCTGTCAGACTCTGTTAAGGTCATAGCAGAAGTACTGAACTTATTTCTGAAGGATTTACATTGATAAAGAGATCACAGTGCTGGAGGGTTATGGATGAAAACAACTAGGATTGAATGCAGACTGGAGAACATGATACATGAGGACAAGCTAAGAAAGTTTAGCTGTCATTATGTAAAAGTAGAAACAGGAGTCATATGATCTTGGAAAATAGGACAGGAAGCAAAATACATGATGGAATCACATTGAAAAGGATGGACAAAATGAGGAAAAGGGTGGGGAGCTATCAGATCCAGTTGGCATAATTTATTCTAGATATGAGAAGATACCATTTCATGGAGAAGGTAGATGACGCATAGAATCTATTAGCAGAGTGGGTGGTAGTAGCTAAAACTGGTGAGGCTTCTAAAAAAACCTTTGAAAATTCTAGAAGGACAAGATGGATAAGCAACTTTCTCAGTCTAGCTGCAACAATCAGGTAGACCTAATGCAGTCATAGTCCCCGTATTCTGACATTTTTTGAATAATATAATGTATCATAATATGAATAAAGATTAAGGGTAATGGACTGATTCAAATGAAATTCTGTAGGTGGTATAAGAATCTACTGCCTCACTAAAGTCACTCTTTACCATTTAACTCCTGGGAAGGAAGTTAGTAAAGAAGTGATTAAAATGAAGTGTGGAGCTTTTGTTCCAACCACTACTCCTGTCTCTGGGTCACAGTGTCAATCTCAGTGATGTGGGGCTATTTAATCTTGGGTTGATAGTGTTATAAAAGCTTCCCTCCCAGCTTCCTTGTTTCACAGTATAAAACCCAGTGGCAAGGGGACTGTATACTCTTCTGTTTATAGACATGATCATAAACATGTTTTAATAATGTCGTATCGGTTTTATTATCTTTCGTTTAAGAATGCGTACTTCGCTGTTGGTGCAGACATGGGATATCATTGCTGTTGGTGCAGACATGGGATATCATTATGGCTTGATATGTGTTCCTTTCAGATATGGTCTGTCCTAATTAATGCCTGTCTTTCTCTGCTTATTTATTTGTTTACTTCTGCTGTTGAGTTTAGTCCTACTAGATACAGCCTATTTTTCGGTGATACCCAAGGTGGTGGTCATGTAGATTAGGATTAATTTGGCCAAGACAGTAATGAATTTACCAATGGTAGTTACAATGAATATAGAGAGGCAAAGGAAATTATGCCAAAGAAATTTAAGGTCACTCTTTTCAGGGCTTATACTAATATTACAGGAGAATTTCATGTTTAGTATAAGATTTGACAGCATGCAGATTATCACAAACTGTTCTTTATTTACTACAATACTAGAATGAGGAAGAATACAAGGAGATCAACTGTATTCTTAAGTGCACTTTATTTTCTTAACACTGTTCTCATAAATAGACAAAGCTTATTCTGCAGTTTGTCTCCCTTTTGTGGATAGTCAGTCCTGTCAGCATAATTGATAGGAAAGTTTTGTGTAATAAATAAATACAATAAAAATATTATAATGTTAAGTTGTCTCTCTCGCCTTCATTCTTGCTGGTTGGGTTCGGAGCCGACTCGGCCATCTACTAAAGCTCGAGAGCTATTTACTGGCTCAAGGCCTCCCCATATCCTACAATGCTTGGCACTAGATACCCAGATCTCATTTGCCGCTTCAGCTACGAGGTTGCGCTTTTACTGGCTCAGGTCATATTAATCTTTTTTGTATTATTAGCTTAAATTTTACCTGTGTATTTCTCTTTTATATAGATAGTCTTTCCCTTTTAGTATAATTAGAGTGTGTATCCCCTATTTTTTCCCACTCAGGAAACTCGTTTTTTGTTAGAGAGTTTCTACCCCCCCCCTTGTTTCTTCTCTTTAGTGGCTAACCCCACCCTTTTTGTACTTGATAGGAGTAGTGTTTAGCTTTTCGTAGCTACAGTTATTTAGCCCTGTAATATTTGTATATATTTACTAGTGGATATTCTTGTTGTTATTGTTGTTAGCTTAACTAGTGCGGGTGTGTGTGTTTTTCCGTGTACCTTGTTTAAACACTAGTTTAGTATCCTCCCTTTGGTATCCCCTTGCCAGTATGTCCAAGGATACTAAAGTTTCAGGCTTCAAGAAGTGTGCCTCGTGCTGTCAGAAGATGTCTCTGACAGACGGTCCCACTTCTTGTGTTTATTGCTTGGGTCCCCTACACCTGCAGGACTCCTGCTCGGTCTGTTACGCTTTCAGCCTGAGAGTCCTGCAGGAGCATAGGAACAAGCTTATTTTGAGAGGCTTACTTAAGCCAGATGGGTCCCCGGCAAAGCCTCAGTCGGGGAAATCCTTAAAGCCCGCCAAGCCATCGGCTCCCAGTTCGGAGCCGTCGCCAGGCGGAGCATCTGCCTCCTCTTCGGTTCCGACTGGAACCGACATCTCTGGACCTCAATCGGCTCCGACTTTAGTGTCGGAACCATCTTTGGGCCGAAAACATTCTAGGTCCCCTTCCCTAGAATCGGTTTGTTCGGCTCCAAGGTCACCATTGCTTCAGTCTGAACAAAGCCATAGGTCCCACTCCTCTCGGTCCTCCAGGCTATCCGATCATGACTTGAAGAGGGTGGTCAGTAGACTCCTTAAATCGCAGGCCCTGGCCAAAATGCTAACCAGCCCTTCTCAACAGATTGTGGCTGTCCCTGTGTCTTCAGCAGTTCCTCCTCCGACTCCCCCTTTGTGTTCGGAGCCGGAGTTGGTTGGGGCTCGAATCTTGGAAGCGGCGGAGCCGATAACACACCTTTCGGCTCCTGCGTTGGCTCCGATCTCTTCATTGGTTCCATCCTTGGAGGGATCTGGGCACCGGGACTCCCTCGTCGGCTCCGAGGGGGTGAGTGGCATTGGACCCTTGTATGACCCCGTTCTCCCTCTCAGGGCCTCAGTGCAAGTGAGCTCGGCTCCTACATCAGCCTCGGAGCCATCCCTCTCAGTGCTGGGAGGGGTTCACGTCTCTTCAGAGTGGGGACCCTCTGCTCTGCCTGATCGGGGCACCTTCAAGGTCATGAGGAGTGTGCTGACTCCTGAGTCGGCCCCTCAATCAGCCCCTTCGGCTCCTCCCCCCATGGTGCCTGCATCAGTCTCTGCCCACCATCCTGACCCCAAGCGTGGAGAACAAACACTCCAGGTCGCCCCATTGGGAGTATCTTCCTCTTCCGATGCCTCCCCTGATCCTTCAGAGGAGCCCCCTCGAAAGAGAAAATGTAAGAGGAAACATGTCGACTCCCCCGAGTCAGTCACGTCTGATACCGACTTGGAGGATTTGGAAGGGTCCCCAAGATCCCCCTCTGAAGATGTCTATTTTTTAGACATCCTAGAGATCCTTAAGCAGAGGGGGAACTGGACTGCCCTTAACCCTTCCGAGGATGAGTCGGTATACCTGGACGCATTTGGTTCTCGCCCTTCCACCTCCTGGGTGTCTCTGCCCTTCGACCCGCTGATGAAAGTAGTGGCTCAAAGGGCGTGGTCAGCCCCGGACGCAGTGGAACCAACTCCCCACAGGCCCACTAAGTTCATTACAGCCCCACCCAACAAACAGTTTTTGACAAAAAGTGTCCCCGTTGATGCCATGGTGGTTGCAGCAGCCACGAAGAAGGAATTGGCTGACCCTTTGGTGCCTGTCCACCCCCCTAATAAAGAGTCTAGGACAATGGACAGGTACGGGAAGCAGATGTTTTCCTCAGCGACATTTTCCATGCGGTTCCTGAATTATCTGTGCCACTTCACCCGTCTTCAAAGGGATCTTCTCAAGGAACTGGGTGATACCCTTCAGGATCCATCAGCTGCGGAGGCTCAGGATAAGATTAACTCCCAGCTGGCGACTCTTAACTCAATCGTCAACTCCTCCATGCGGCTCATTACTTATGCAGCCGATGGAGCGAGTAGGGCTGCAGGTACAGGCGTGGCTTTGAGAAGACATGCCTGGATGCGGTTATGTAACTTTGCTGACCCCTTTAAGGCGTCCTTCACCAATACCCCCTTTGATGGTTCGGCTCTGTTTGGACCACAGGTGAAGGATACCCTTACCAGGTGTGAGCAGGAAGGCAAGACTCTCTCTGCTGTGGGAGTCCGTTTTTCTCCTCCCTCTAGACCATACCCTAAAGGTCAGAAGAGTGGGAAAATGTGGTTTCGGAAACCCCAGGGAGTCGTGCCTGACACACGTGGCGAGTTTACCTCCAGGGGCAGGGGAGGGAACAAATAAAGACGCCACTCGCAGGGCAGAGGGGGGTCCGCAAAATCAGGGTAGCAGAGAATCTTTCTCTGACAAGCCCTTTCAGCACTCCTGAGGGGCTGCCCGACTGTCCACCTTTGGAGGCAGTCGGGGGAAGATTGTCACTGTACCCAGAAGCCTGGCAACTCCTCACACAAGACAAATAGGTACGGTCTATCATATCCGAGGGTTACAAAATCCCCTTTCTCCACACCCCTGTACAAACAACCAAGTCCCTTCCAGATGTTCCACCCAGTCTAAGGGAACAAGCATTGCCAGAAATTTCAAAACTGCTAGAAAAACAGGCCATCCAGCCAGTCCCAGCAGACCAGCAAGGATCCAGAATTTACTCCAAGTTCTTTTTGGTGCCAAAAAAGACAGGGGACTGGAAACCTATTTTGGATCTCAGCAGGTTAAACAAGTCTGTTCAAAGAACAAAGTTCCGGATGGTCATGCTTCAGTCCATTCTACCCTTTTTGGGTCAGGACAATTGGATGTGCGCCATAGACCTTCAGGATGCGTACTACCATATCAAAATGGACAGGCACTCCAGAAGGTTTCTCCGCTTCCGGCTGGGAGCCAGTCACTATTAATTCAGAGCCCTGCCCTTTGGTCTCACCACAGCCCCCAGGGTGTTCACCAAATGCATGGCAGTGGTTATGGCTCACCTGAGACGGCGAGGATTCCAGGTGTTTCCATATCTAGATGACTGGCTCCTTACTGCTTCCACCAGGCATCAGCTACTGCGAGCCAGGGATTATACCATCCAAACTTGCTCCGAGCTAGGTATCTCAATAAATTTCGAAAAGTCTGCATTGTCACCTTGTCAGTCTATAACCTTTATAGACGCAAGATTAAATACAAAAGATCTGTCTGCAAGACTTCCTCTAGACAGAGTGTCAGACATTCGCTGACATGTGCAGGTCTTACTACAGTGCAAGAGGATTCAGGCCAGATTTGTACTAAAAACTTTGGGTCTCATGGCAGCAGCAATCATACTAGTTCCCCTGGCTCATTTTCACATGCTGATTCTTCAGTGGATGTTTTTTACCCAATGGTCTTTTCAACAACTTCCGATGTCTCACAAGATAATAATCACTCAATCATGCAAAGACCACCTGGTTTGGTGGATGGTCTCCCCTCTAGTACTCCAGGGCAGACCATTTGTTCTTCTTCCTCCTGTTGCCATGGTGACCACGGATGCCTCCCTGATCAGGTGGGGGGGGGCATTTTCAGGCAGGACTCTCCAGGGCACTTGGCAACCTCTAGAGTACCACCTGCACATAAACGTCTTGGAGATGAGAGCGGTGCTTTTAGCGTTGCAAGCTCTTCAGGACTCTCTACCCACCAGGACTATTGCAATTCAGACAGACAATATGTCTGTAGTGTGGTACATCAACAAGCAGGGCGGAACCAAGTCCTATCCCTTATGTCGAGAAGCTGACTCTGGCAGTGGGCGATCTCCTCTCAAGCGGTTTCTGATGGCAACGCACATCCCTGGGAAGTCCAACGTCATAGCAGACAGGCTTAGCAGAGCTATTCTCATGCCTCACAAGTGGTCTCTTAATCAGTCAGTAGCAGACAAAATCTTCCGCAGATGGGGTCAACCTTGCTGCGACCTTTTCACAACTCCTCTCAACAGCAAGTGAGACAATTTCTTCACTCTCTTCCCCCTTCCCGGACACTCCCCCAGAGACGCTCTAGTTCATGATTGGCCCCGGGGTCTTCTGTATGCATTCCCACCTTTTCCCCTAATTCCCAAACTAATTCAGAAGGCTACCGTATTGGGATCCAGGATGATCCTCATTGCCCCTTACTGGCCTCAACAAATTTGGTTCCCATTCCTGCATTGTCACCTGCTGGAGCAGCCTTGGAAATCTGGACCCAGTGCCAGACCTCTTGGTCCATCAGTGGCGGGCTGCACCAATCCCTTCAGTCTCTCAACCTCACAGCTTGGTTGCTCCACTTCCAACCTTAGCCAGGCTTCCACATATTTCTCAGCCGGTGCGTGAAATCATCCTTTCTTCGCACAAATCTACCACCAGGAAGACTTATGCTAGTAAGTGGAAACGTTTCTCTTTCTGGGCAGAGGCTAGGAATATAGACCCCTTTACAGCCCCTGTCCATCACGTTCTAGATTTTTTAGCAGAACTCTTTCAAGCTGGTTCCTCGTCGGCCACCATTTGGGTCCAATTAGCTGCTATCGCAAATTTCCATGCTGGCCTGTCAGAAACCAGCATCATGTCCAACAAACTTTGCAAGGCCTTTCTTAAAGGAACTATTTTGCTTAGGCCCCCAGTCAGAGATCCCCCGCCTCCGTGGGACTTAAACTTGATATTAACTTCCTTGATTCTTCCCCCTTTTGAACCTGCGGCTTCCTGTTCTTTAAAATTGCTCTCCTGGAAAACTCTCTTTTTAGTAGCCATCACCTCAGCTAGGAGAGTTTCGGAACTTCAAGCCCTCTGTATTCATCCTCCTTACCTTGTATTTCATAAGGATAGAGTTTCACTCAGGACTAATCCTTCATTTCTGCCCAAGATACCTTCTGAAACAAACCTGAATCAGGCTATTGATCTACCTGTCTTTTTTCCTAACTATTCAAACAAAGCTGAACAAAAGTTACACCAATTGGATGTTCATAGGCAATTATGTTTTTATTTGGATAGGACTAAGCAAACAAGAAAATCAGACCAACTCTTCCTGTCCTATGCTGAGGGCAAACAGGGCCTGCCAGTTTCTAAAGTAACCTTATCCAGTTGGTTGTCCTCTATTATTACTTTGGTTTATCAGCTGAGACATAAAGAACTCCCTACTAAACCTAAAGGTCATTCCACCAGAGCGTTAGCTACTTTGGTAGCTTTTCAAGCAAGACTACCAATGGAATTTATTTGTGCTGCAGCCACATGGGCCACTCCTCATACTTTCATTTCACATTATAAGTTGGATATGGCCTCTAGGAGTAGAGCTGATTTTGGTTCCACTGTGCTCAAGAGTCTGTTCCGATGAGCCACCCAGGACTAAGGTGCTAGGGACGCTGTCCCAACCAGCAAGAATGAAGGCGAGAGAGACAACTTAACATTAAGAAGTTATGTACCTGCCATAACGTTCCATGTTAGTTGTCTTCTTCTCACCTTCTTTCTTGCGTCCCACCCTCCATCCCACTAGCCTGGACAGATTGAGAAGAGTCCCTTTTTGAGGCCTTTTTCCTCTGGCTGAGTCTTATCTGGGTTACGTCCTCCTCTGTTTTAGTACTGTAGGTAAACCTTGTAGTTTGGACAGGTGTCCTTGAATTTTTCTATGGTGTTAGCTCTGCCAAATGAGATCTGGGTATCTAGCGCCAAGCATTGTGGGATATGGGGAGGCCTCGAGCCAGTAACTAGCTCTCGAGCTTTAGTAGATGGCCAAGTCGGAGCCGAGGATCGGCTCTGAACCCAACCAGCAAGAATGAAGGCGAGAAGAAGACAACTAACATGGAATGTTATGGTAGGTACATAACTTCTTATTTCTGACTATTCTGTTTTATATGATAAAACCTCTGCCAAAATTATCACCCTGCATTGTATACTATCCACTAACCCTACACTTAGAAAATACCATCTGACGTATGTAATTAGAGCCTTCATAAAAATCACCCGGACCTAAGCTCTGTAAGAAACCTTAATGACTTCAAAAAAGATGAGCCCCTGAAACATTGCAAATGGAGCCCACTAAAACACTTCCACTAGATAATGCTATCTCATAATTTAATACCACTTTATATAAATCAACAGGCACCTCTGCAAAATGAGTGAGTCAAAGTATTAAATGAACCCTGATTAAAATTACCAACACCTAAGAAATCATAACAATTGTATTTATTTATTTATTTATTTATTTATTAGCATTTGTTTATCAGGAAAGTCTGACTGGGTCATGACCTACCCCTTTTCAGCTGAGGCTTAAGGAAAAAGCTCCACAGATAACAAATCTTGCAAGATGTTATTACACAATCCTCTACAATACAATGCAAAACAATAACTATCATATACAAGTTACAAAAATTAGTATATATAGAAAAAAGATAGATATTAGATATCATTATATTCCTTAGAGTTACATTTTTGTTTTACTGAGTAGCAATGATAATATAAATAACTTCCTTTAGCTTAATACACAGGTACACTGGAATGCATCAGCCATCACTACTAGATAGCAGATTGTTTGGTAAAAATTTCTAGGTGTGGTTAAACTGTTAGGCTTTTTTATGAAAGCCCAGGAGCTTAGATTGTGCAAGAAGACTAAAAGGATACTACACTAGAGGACAGATGGATAGAGTGTAGCAATATGTATCCATGAGAAGAGTGGCAGAAGTGTAGTTTAGAAATTAAGTTGTTAGTCCTTAAGATTTGCATTGAAGTATTTGGGATTTATGATTTGTCTTAGGTCTTCTGGTAGAGTATTTCAACATCTGAATACATACAAGGAATATGTTGTTTCTCCATGTTTATTGTTTGGACTATGGACTTGAGCAAGATATGTGACCTTAGACCTGAAGATCTAGATTGGGAGGACCATAGCATAATGCTCTACAGTGTTAAACATGGATGATGAAGTATACTTTAGGACAATTTATGTTGTTTGAATTTTGGTAAGTGGGGAGTCCAACCAGTTTAGTTGGTTAAGTACTGGGCAATTATGGGTTTTATTTGGATGGTGGGTTGCGAATTTTATTTTATTATAATATTGTTCCAGTCTTGTTGAACGTAATTAGTTGACATTTATGAGTAGGGAGAAGCACTGGATTGAGTTGGCAATAGATAAGAGAGGGCAGTGGACTTTCTAGACTGCAAGGTGAGGTAGGGAGATGCTTTATAAAGGAGACCTGGTTTTATATGTGTCTTGATGTTATTATGGATATATTGGACAAATATTAGATTATCATCTATGGTCCCTCCAATTAATTTAGTATGTGTGACAATCTCAATTCTAGTGCTTTGTGCAGATGATATAGTAAAGGTATTTTTGATCAGAGTACTGTTTTGGGATGAAAAGTTGAATTTTTGCTTTGTTTTGGTTCAGCAGAGGATTAGATTGGTTCAGAAAAGATTCCTGGTAAGAGTATGAGTGTGGTATAATAGGTGATGGCATGTTTGGAGTTGAGTAGGTTAATGTGGAGTCATCTACATAGTGATGCATGGAGCCTTGGCCCAATGCAATATGGAGGTTGTTTATTAAAAAAAATAAATAAAAATAGGAGGAGACGACAAGGACTGAGCAGTAGGATAAGAAGCATGATTGCCATTTCTCATATTGTATTCTAAGAATTAGTTTTTAAACCATGTTAAGGTAGAGCTGGAGAGACCAAAGGAACATGATGTTTGTAGTAGTTTAGTAAGGAGACTGTATCAAATGCTTTTGATAGATCCAGGACTATGGAACAGACTAGCTGAGTGTTGTTCCTAATTCAATTTATTGCATTGTGGAAGGAGAGAAGAGCTGTAGTGGTGCTATTCAAAGGACAAAAGCCATGTTTGGAGAGAGAGCAGATTGTTATTTAGGAATTACATTAGCATTTTCCATGGTGGTGCAGCTGTTAGCATTGTCGCCTCACAGCAAGAGGTTCACCAATTCGATTCTTGTCTAGAGCACCTTCTGTGTGGAGTCTGCATGTCCTCCCCACAGTCGAGTGACATTAAAGACATGCAGGTAGATGTATGTGTGAATGGGTGTGCCCTCTTTGAAGGTTGGGCATCGGGCTGGCAACTCGGCACCGTAAAAATCCACTGCCAATCATTAGAGGACCGGAGTTCCACTGTGGCGACCCATAAAAGCCGAAAGACATTACTATTAGCATTTTTGAATGCATTCATATTTTTGACAAAGAGAGAGATTATAGCTGTTGGTTTCTAGATGGATAATTTCACTGATTTTTCTCCTTTATTTACTAGGACAATATTTATGTTTTTCCATAGTTTGGGTACCTATGGCTCTAATATGGAACTGTTGATTAGTGTCAATATGGGGTAAATTATGCTATCTGCAGCAGATTTTAAGTATTCAACAGGAAGCTGGTATGCTGCTAATGTTGTATGCTTCAGCTGTGATAAAAATTTTTATATTATTTTAGTTTGGACTGGCTGAAGAGAAATTGTTGAGGTACTATTCTGAATGAACTGAAGGGCCATCTGTTAGATTATTTAGTGCTGCAAATGTTACTTGAAAGAAGAGGGAGTTGAACTGTTGAGCAATGTTTAGTTTGTTTTATTTGGCAGGAGATTTGTCTGTGTAATTCCTCTAAGTTTCATGAGCTTGTTTATGACTGCCCGATAAGATTTTAGGTTAGAAAGGATATTATTTTGGATTTTTATGAAGAAAGTTTTTTTTTTATCAGTTTGGATGAGTCTCTTGGAGAGATGTCTCAGCTGTCTATATGTCTGGTAGGAGATTTCAGTTTTGATTTTAGTGTTTCCAGATTAGATCTGATATTTTTTTTTTCGTAGGGGCATCTGACTGTAGAGAACTTGTAGAAAATATTTAAATACTAGATGTAGAGGTAAGTTTTTAAGAAGGACTAGTTGATGTGCCTAGGTATAGTGGTAAAGGAAGTTAAAATGAAATTTGTTAGGTTTTGAACTAGGTTTCAGAAGATGTCTTTAATGCATTATTGTATGTCATGTGGAATTATGATCCTTGGCTTGGAGAGGTACTACCAAGTGTGGAACATGTAAACGATGTCCTTTAATTCTTGATGTGGATTCAATTAATATTAATGGAACTTCTCATTGGATTAGGTTAGATAAAGGTAATTGTAACACTAAAGGTTTGATATATATCGCTGTTTGTGAAAACTGTGGGTGTTTCTATATAGGGAAGACTGATAGGAAGTTTAAGAAAAGGATCTACGAGCACATATATGCAGTTTCCAGAGCAGATATCAACAACTCACTTTACAAGCACACTTTAGTTTGCCAGGAGTTCACTAAATTTAAGTTTAGGATTTTGGAAGTAGTGCTACAAAACCCAAGGGGAGGGTGGTGGGAATTTGAGATTGAAATTAAGGAATTATTTTGGATAATTAAATTAAATTCTACTTGTTCCCCTGGAATTAATGAAAATGTACCTCTTCTGCCCATTTTGAAAAAGAGGGCTTTAAACCTATAATATATTATTTAGGTCAAATACACTAGTCTTAAAGGGTATATTTTTATCTTGAAGCTAATATGTTTTAGTATGTTAGGGGATGCCAAACATATTTTTGTACTATTCTTGCAATGTGCTTTATGTTTTTCTGTTTTTTAGTTTTTTTTTTTTTGGAAAACTGTTTATATAAAATGCTTTTTTTTCACAGCTGTTGTAAGTTTTATATGTACTGTGTCTTTAAACTTACTGTGACATTTTTATGGAATGACTTAATTGTTCAATTATTGTTCAATTAATGCTCTTTAAATAGAGGATTTTAAGTTGTGTTTTTGTTCTGAAGAAGTCTCACTGATTGAAGGGACAAAAGCGCGTAACGTATTTAATAAAAGGTTATTTATCCTCTCAGTTTTGCTTTGGTTATTGCTAATGGTTCTTTCTGGTTGTTGGAGCTTATGGTGCTTTTATGGCCCTTTGGTGCCTTTATTATTTTTCTGTAGTTCTTTACTGAGGTACCGGGGAAACATTTGTTGTGATTCTAAGTTGTGAATGGAATTATGCTCACTTAGGAGTCTGGAAGTGAGCCTGCTTAATATCCAGTCAAGTACTGTATACTGTATTATTGTTAGATTTTTATTGAATTGGGTGGAGGAATTAAGTAGTTGAGTAAAGTTATATAGATTGATATTTTCAAGTCTTTGTGTTTCTAATACCATGACAAGAATGGACCCATTCTTAAATCAAAGTTTCATTAAAGGTCGTGAAATTAGTATTGTTTCAATCTTTGGTGTTAGCCAAAAGTACTCTTTACAGCCCTCGCAGTGTGCCCAGAACTTGACTCCTTCTGCAATTCTTACAGAATTACATGTATCTGTAGCGTATCTAAATAAGACTTTATGAGACCCATTGCTCCTACTACTACTGGAACCTTCTAGGTATCCTTCTTCCAAATTGCTCTAATTTCTGTTTGCAAATCCTGGTATTTTATGTTCTTGGGTCACTAAAAAAACACTGTAGACTTGGGCTGTGGCACTTACCTTATATACAGAGGTCTGTAGTCTGTATATTTAATTAGGGAGGGGTTCTATTCTCACTGTAGTCAACCAAGGATGTGTGTGTGTGTGTGTGTGTGTGTGTGTGTGTGTGTGTGTGTGTGTGTGTGTGTGTGTGTGTGTGTGTGTGTGTGTGTGTGTGTGTGTGTGTGTGTGCATTTGTGCTCTTGCTTGACCTTACAGAGAGCATTTAACCTTTGTATGGCAACAACTCTACATGGAGAACTACTGTACACATGGTCCAGGATTCGAATACAGCATGTTCCATTCCATACACAGGGTGTAGCAATTTCACTGATGAATGCTACTTTTGTCTTCTTTTCATGGACTACTATATCTAGTTTTCTTTCATCAGTTTTAAAACATCTACAAAAGAAGATGAGAAGTCTTTACTCTTTGTTGTTGTTGTCTGGGAAATAGGTACTGCATTTGGGCATTGAGTTTTCCATTGTCTCTATATTAATCAAGAGATCCTTACAAAATGTTATGCTCCAAAAATATGGAAAACCTCTTATATTATACCAATGCATAAAGGAGGCAGCATCACTGGACTTACAAACTATTGACCTATTACAATACTCCCTCCATGCTCAAAAGTACTACAAAAACGTATCCAACAAATCCTGCTAAATGAATGCTTACATTCTCCTTCTCAACATGGTTTCCAGCCCTATCACAGCATATCACAGAAACTTTCATGCTGCATGTTCTAGGCACAGCCAATCAAAACTTAAAATATAGGTAATCTCAGACTATATTAATGAACAAGCTTGATCAATGTTATAATAAAATAAATACATTTGCATCCAGCTTCCCAAACTGAGCCCATCATTTTATCCTGTGGTAAATTCTGAAATGGCTAGAACTATCACTCTACATATCATATTCACAGCCCATAATGGCACATAAAATACTGCAGCATCCCGCAAATAGTCCAGCCATAAGCAATACAATTAAATGGTACAATCCCAAAAGGAACCTTCAGTCAAAGGGCCAACACCTAATAGAATCCCGAACATCCAGCATCTTAACTGGTAAATCTTTATACTCCGTATGCATAATTAAACTATGGAACAGCATATATTCATCATATTAATCACTGCCGCAGTAGCCTTAACAATATAAGTTATAACCTGCCAACGATATAACAACCAGCCAGCTTCTAAAGCTTCAAGGTACATTCCATGTGCCCAAACTGTCAGGCAGCATGAGATAAGCAGATTAAAAGACAACTTTGGGTGGCAAGCCCTTCAGAGCTTTACTGCTGTCAAAGACTACTTTCCTTTGAGGTTTTTGAGTATTGATGGTTGGCTTGTGCTGTTCCTTTGTTGGAGAGATAAGTTCTCTTTGGGGAAAAACCTCCATTCAATTATTTTGGTTGATTATTAAAACTTTCCTCTTCATGGCAATTATTTTAAAGCAAAGAGCCTGTGTTTTAATGAACTGTCACAACCCTGTACTGTAGTTTTAAATTAGAGCAGTCTTTCTTCCAGTCAGCTTAAAAGTTGTTTAAAGCATTTAAAAACATTTTTTTCGGGAGAAATTGTGTTTATTTTACTTTTTTTGGGATAGCAGGTGTTTTAAAGTGCATTTTACTGTGTTTTTCTGAGAAAAAGTGACTTTTAAAGACTTTAAATTTTTACTGGCTTTTGCTGCTTGTTTTCCCTGAAAAAGAGTCACCATTTTTGGCCTGACCATGGGACAAACTGTCAGTCCCAAAGTCAGTCCTTCTTCAGGGCACAAAAAGAAAAAGTTAAGCAAACAGCCTTTGCCACCACAACAGGGTAGCAATTTGCCTCAGCCACAGGTGGGTGACTCTGTATGCCCATCTCTGGTGAAGGTACTACTGCCATTCATAACACTGTTGGCCCTATTTCTAATATAAAAAAAAATTAAACAATTACCCACTCCTCAAATTTCCTTACACAGGAGTAGTTTACTGGGTCTAGATCAGGATTTTATTCAGGCTTTTGATCCTTCTTCTCTATTTGTTTCTGATAAATGAAAGAAGGATACAGCCTTTCCTGAAGAGATTCAAGATTCTGAATTGGTACAGGACAATGAAGGGACACCTAGAAGGTTTCTCCTCAGTTATCTGATTCATACTCAGAGGAGAGCTCATTTTCTGATTCTCCCTTTGGGGTCCCTTTCTATTTGAGACTATTTCCAGAATGTGCCTGTGTTTTCAGTGGGACTACACTCAGATTTCTCAGTCCCTCAGATAATTTTATCAACTATTTCAGGAGAAATTTTCTGAACCTTCACCATTTCCTCCAATTCTGTCAGCTTTGAAGGATGTGTCTGTTTCTGCCTGAATTTTTCCAAATAGCCAGTCTTCTGCCCAAAAAGGCAGGTAGAGTGTATAAAGTTCCTCAGTCTTTTAAATGCTTATATACTCTTCCCAAACGTGATCCATCAACTATAGCTTTACTAATTCCTACTGCTACTAAAGAGTTAGGTCATTCCTATTCTATTCTTTCAGATAACACTGGGAACGTTATTGATGGGTATGGGAAATGTTAATGTTTATTATGACTAATTTTGAAAGTATGAACACTGCTTGGTGTAGTTTCTTCTTTTGAGGAAATATCTTCTTTAAATTATTTAGTTTCTTATACTGTATTAGTCACTGCTCTATGTTTAGAGAGAGAGAGAGCGAGAGAGAGAGAGAGAGAAAGAGAGAGTGCGTGTGTGTAAGTGTGTGTGTGTGTGTGTGTGTGTGTGTGTGTGTGTGTGTGTGTGTGTGTCTCAGTTGATAATTCTTCCAGGGCTATGGCCTCTGGTACTGTTTTGGGGAGGTTTGCCTAGCTGCATTCTCATAACCTCCCAAGAGGATGTGAATAATGAGATTTTATTTTCCTTTTGGAAAGAGATTCACATTTTGGCTCCTTTGCTGCAGAGATATCAAAAAGTGTGATGAAAGGGGTAAGTTACATCTGGGAATCTCTAAGATTTTCTGCCCTCCTTTTTCAATTTTCTAGGGGTTCCCTAAACCCTCATCCAATTTTGTCATAATGACTAGGGTGTTCCAAAAAGAATTCAGGAACCCCCCAAACCAAGTCCAACTAGTCCCTATTTAAAGGACTTTGTTCCCTCCTCTCACTCTGGAGGTCCCCTTTTTCTTCCACAGAATGTGAATCTCCATTTTTCTCTTTGACAACATATATTTTCAGATAAATGGGTACTAAAGATCATTCATCAATGTTATAGATGAGAGTGAGAGGTTATTACTCCTTACCAGTTGGTAATTCCTTATCCAGCAGACGAGAATCTTTTATTTCCACCTGTCTTTCATTACATTTTGTTCTATGGAGTGAAAGAACCAGTCCCTCCTTCCCAAGTTGGAAAAGGTTTTTGCTCAAGGATGTTTTTAGTGCTAAAGAAGGAAGATGCTTGGAGACCTGTTCTGGATATTTCTTCTTAGACCTGTTTGTGATAGTGGCTAGCTTCAAAATTATGTCATTTCATAATCTGTTACCTCCTCCTCCTTATTCACATTTCCTGGTAAGTCTAGATTTAAAATATGTTTATCATTTCATTCCTCTTCATCCAGACTTCAGGCATTTCTTAAGATTTGTGTGTCTGGATCACTTTATCAGTTCTCTGCTTTACCCTTCGGACTATCCACTGTACCAGGAGTGTTCACTAAGTGGCCAGCTCCAGTGATAGCTCATTGCAGGCTAGGGGGAACCAATTTTATTTTGTCCATATTTAGATGACTCTTTTATCTTTGCGGAGTCTTTTTCAAACTGTCAGGAATCTCTTACTTGGGTGAGAGAACTAGACAGAAGGTGGAAATCCAAGAAAACATTCAAATATCCTTTTTAACTCCTTCACATAGGATTATGCTCCTGGAGTGTCAGCTGGACACCTCAATTCAAGGTATATTTCTTTCAAAGAAAAAATAGATCTATATCTAGAGCTATATCTAACATTTTTCACTTGTCTTTTAAGTAGTCATTGAAACACAAGAAATAGTAATTAAACCTGACTGACTAACATAAAGCAGGGTATATGTGAAAGCACATGTAAAGTCAATGCACTGACAGGAGCTTAGGAACTTGAGGTTTAGTCAGCTCAGCTCAAGCTGACTGACAGATTGTGCATGTGGAACGTGCACTGAAGCTTTGTAAGCTGAATGGCTGTTATATCCTTGACAGGATATAACACATGTAGCTAAAGCCACTGCAGCAGTAATCATTTATGCATCTATTGTTGTGGTAAGTTTACTTGCACAACTATACATTCCTTCACCATCAGGCAAATACATAAACAATCTCTTTGCTTTTCAGACCAATGTCAAATTATACCTAAATCCTGCTACAAACTGCAAATGCCCTGAATCTCCTCATGATTTCCTCCTCTTACTTACTAAATCATTTCTTCCTAGCCAGCTCTTTATGTCTTACTGAACTGAGCTTATTGCTTTCTACTCATGAGTAGCATAAACACTTTTTATTAGCTTACAGATCAATATGATAATAAATGCCTATCACATTACTTTAGCTCCCAAATGTTGATGCTGTCTACTGCTTGATGGTGTTATATTTATACTGATATTTTCCTGCTTCAGTGATGTTTTGTAATAATCATTAATGTCACTTCTTAGAACTTACATATTTGTGCAATATTTCCTTTTTGCTCAATTTTAATGAATTTCAGTGTTTTATACATATTTCTTTAGAGCTTGTTTAAACTTTGTTGTATTGTACATCTATCATTTACTGGAGTTTTTCTTCTTGGACTTTTTCTGAAAGTGGTCAATTTACCCAGTCAGACTTTAGTGGTAAACCAAAAACAAACAAACAAACAAATAAATAAATAAAAAAATAAATAAATAAATAAATATATATATATATATATATATATATATATATATATATATATATATAAAACATAGCCGAAGATTCAGAAATGCATAACACACTGTGCAATCTTGTTTGTAGCTGAATTGCTTAGTGCATTATGATTCAGAGACCGTTGTAGTGCTACAGTGCTAAAAAGGCTCCAGTCTATAGTGCAGGTGGGTCACTGGGGAAGGCCACATGCAAGTGCAGCAGTCCAGAAGCATGGTTAATTAGCCATGCATACTTCTCCAGAACCTTTCTATCCATCCTGTACACTTTTCCAGAACCATTCTATCAGCCATGCACACTTCTCCAGGAACATTTTATTAGCCATGCACACTTCTCCATAACCTTTCTATCAGCCATGTACACTTCTCAAGAACCATTTTATCAGCCATGCACACTTCTCAAGAACCATTTTATTAGCCATGCACACCTTTCCAGAATCATTTTCTTAGCCATGCACACTTCTCCAGAACCATTCTATCAGCCATGCACACTTCTCCAGAACCATTCTCTGAGATTAGAATAGCATTGTAGAGCAATTCAAAGAAGATTTCTGGTGTGCTTTTTGAGAAGTGAAGTGAAAATACGTATACGGTGTCTCATGATGCCATACAGCACGCATTTTCTGTCTGATCCCTCTCATGTTAGAAAATAGGGTTTTCTTCATTACACTGCTTAGATATGGAAAGAGATTCCCAAAGGAATTAGAAGTGTCCCTACAGAGTGATGCCTAGTTAAGGAGAACACCTTTAGTACCACAGGACTTAAGAAAGGCAGCTGGAAGAGACAATTAAGACAGGGAGTTTGCTAACTGAACAAATTATGATAAGTCAGTGTATGATTGAGGTATAGCATTTGATATTAATAGATTAAGAATACCATCTTTATAACTTAGGTAAGACTCTAAGGAACGTATGAGAAAAGAAAAGGGAATATGGTAAACGAAAAGATTGGGAGACCTTGATCTTGTAGTTAAAGCGGTGAGACACTAGTTACAGGAAATTCAGTATGCAGTTATGTATTGAATCAAATATAGATAAGAAAATTAAAACCATAAAAAGGAAAGAAAGAAAGAAGACTAAGAAAAGGAAAATATGGAAAAAGAATTGAAAGTAACAAAGAGAGTGAAAGGACTACTTACTTAAAATAATATGCAGCCTAACTGGAGATTCAACATGAAAAGCAAAGAAAATACAGATAAATAAGTAAGAATGATGAATCAAGAGAGATTATGACATTACTAAAATGTTATATGGAATCTCACATTGTACTGCGCCTTATACTGAGTGGAGGCAGAGAGGGGAAGATAGGAATATGGTTAAAAGGAAGGTCCACTGGATGATGATTGACTGTTGCAGTGTTATAATGAAAGGTAGCATGAGGATAAGGGAAGAAACAAATTCTGTAAAAGTACAGATAGAGAGAATGGAGGCTTAGAGACCTTGGAATAGTATTTACCAGCATAGAACACATAGTATTTAGCAGCAAAAAAACAGTATTTATCAGCATAGACATAGAACACAGTATTTACCAGCATAGAACACATAGTATTTACCAGCATATACATAGAACACAGTATTTACCAGCATATACATAGAACACAGTATTTACCAGCATAGAACACATAGTATTTACCAACATAGACATAGAACACAGTATAACCGAAAAGCGGAAAGACACAACAACAACATAGAACACAGTATTTACCAGCATAGAACACATAGGGCAGGATTCACAAAGCCTCCGTGTAAGAGATACAATGCTTACACGGAGGCTGCAGTTAAACGGTGTGACGTCAGCATGTCATGCATATGCATGAGGGCATGCTGAATCACACCTAAGGCTAACACGGTCCGTGGAAGACAGTAGGGGGCGTGTCCGTAGGCCGAGCCCTGCAAGCGGACACACCCCCAGAAGAGTAAAAGTGCTCAAAGTAAACACCCACGACAGAGTCCATGTAAATGTGAATAAACACAACACAACACATGCCCCCACAGACTATGAACATAAAATATATAAATGAACATGTTATATATATTTTTTAAATTGTAAAGATGTTTGCCCGTGAGTGCGCTTGTTTGCGCGGGCGTGCCCGTAGCTTAGCCACAGTTAGCAGTCAGTGGAAAAGCATATAAGAACTAAATATGCAAAGTAAGCCAAGAAGCAATAGCGTAGCGATAGAGACGTCGGCTGAAGAGCAGGCAGCCATGGTTCGAGCCCCCACAACATCAATTTTTATTTTTAGTAAAATAAGCACGAAACAAGTCCCTGACAAATATGTACACATATAAAATTATATTCTATGTAAAATGTAATGAAATAGGCCATTTATTTTGAAGAAATGTGAGATAACAAAACAATAAAAAATGCCAGATGTGCCTATAGCTGAGCTACAGTTTAACAAGGTGAGTGCATCTGCCCGTAGGTGAGCAGTGGTTTAACAGGTATAAAATGAGTGCCCGTAGGTGAGCAGTGGTTTAACAAGCTGAAACTCTGTGCCCCTATCTGAGCTGAGAGTAATATGCGTGCTTACAGCCAAATGAAGCGTAAACCAGCGTAACCCATTTGCGTGGAGCTGCGCACCGCGCCAACAAGCTAACCGACGGGCAACGTTGAGCAAGCTGTAACAAAACTGTCTTTACACAGACACACCCCCTAGCCTGTCTAGACAGTCATAAAATATAAAAAGCAGTGGTCAGGTTCGAACCCAGGATACCATGCACCACAGTCAAGGTACTGAACCACTAAGCCACGACAGTTGTACTTAGAAATGCAGTAATAGCAAATATATAGGAATGAATAGAAAGTGGAGCATGACAAAGCAGGTTTTGTGAAGTTGATACAATTCAAAAATGGCCAATCACAGATAAGTGCGGGGAAAAATGGCATATATAAGCCCCATAGGCGGGAGTACACAGCATAAACGATTGTAGAACTAACTTGCAGCCAGAATGTCAGGAGTAGGTGAGGGTAGTTGCTTTCGAGCACAGAGGTGGGGTGTTGAGGAGTCCAGATACATGGTCTGGCTCCTAGTCCACAATCATGAGACCCAACTCATGCAGGGCCAGGTCCTGTGGGGAGCATATAGGGCTGAGGTGTGGGACCGGTTGGCTCATGATCTCACCAGTGCCACAGGGATTCCAAGGACTGGTGAGCAGGTCCGTCACCACCATGCGGACCTGAGGAGACATAAGCAGGACCACTTGAACCTTTGGATCCAGGAGGCCCGGCAAATGCCCAACACCCCACTACTGAGTAAGTTACATTTAATTATGTATGTAAGAAATTAAACTAGCTGATATTATGGAGATGTGTATTCCAATATTACTTCATTTATATTACAGCTGCAGGTGTCCGTTCTGCGAACCACAGAGCCTATGGCGATAGGCTGGTGTGGTTGCGCCACCAGGCAGGTCAGTAATCCACTCCCAGTAACTGTAAAGAAATATAAAAGTATGACAGTTAGCAAAAGAGTGCAGTGTAGTCACTAAGTAATAAAATGTGCAAGTAACAGTGTAAGAGTGTTTGCAAGTATTGCTTGATTACAAAAGTGTGTTGCAGTCTGTAATCCAAACAGAAAAATGAAAATGTCTGAAATAAAGTCTGAAATAAAGATGCCCCACCTGTAATATAATAGTACACAACCTGCAGCAGGCTGAAAAGTACAGCTGCAGAAGATGAGAAAATCACATGTGTGAAATATATCCCTGTTGAAATACTGAAACATGACAGAAGTGAGACTGTTGGAAAGGATTGTAATAACTACAGGTAAAACATGTCAATAAAGCCTAGAAGTAAGTACCATCCTGAATAGTAAAATGAAAACAAGTGAGAGAGTGTGAGAAAGAGTTATAAATCCACCAATAAAGTAGTAATAACCCCTGAATAAAGTATACTGCAGTCAGTACAGATTGAAATGAATGTGACAAGTAGAACCAAACTGCGAAATCTGTTCAAAGTGTTGCTGCAGCTGGAATGTGTGTCCCAAAATCTGGATATGTTGCTCTCAGTCTGCAATATGCAGATAGTATGATTGTCTGAAATACCAAACATCCACAGTTGTCTATAGCTATATAAAGCAAATGTAGCAGGATGATGTAGCTGAACAAAGCCAGATATGAACGTGTATGAATAACAATAAAATGTATATTGATGTAGCAGTAACAGTCCCATCACCAAATTGAAGTAGTTATCATATAGGAATCTGTAGTTAGAACAGTAGTGTGTATATATCTGCAGCTATTAGAAATGTACAGCATATGTATTGGTATTTGAAGGTGTTAATAATATTTTCTTCACCCCACCCTATAACCACATATAATCCATTCCACGTGAAATTGGTATGTGCAATCACAACTAACACCCCTGGACATTTGTCCTGTTGGGTCATAAATATTTGCATGTACGTTGATGCATCTGCCCTGTTCATACATCCAAACCTCATGGCCTGTTGCCATCAATCAACCCTGCATGTTGTTGGACTGTGTATTGCTGTTCAAATTATGCATGTGTTATGCTCACTGTTCAATGGTGTGAATATCTGGGTGTTTGGTTAATGGGAATACTAATGCATGCTGTTACAACTAATTGCAAATGGTATTGTATGTTACTAACCAAAACTGTCATGGCATAATGCAAAACATAGGACGACAGGGAAGGCGGGCTCCAGAGGACCCACCTCTCCCACCTCAGCTGGCGAGTGCACCTGGCACTAGTGCCCAGTCTGGACCCTCGTCCGGTGGCCCTGTGCCACCTGCAGGTGGAAGCGCTGCAGGGGATGGGGCCCGTCCCCCCTCTGCAAGTGTGGCCGGAGGAGAACCACCACTCACCCTCCGTAGTGTCCAGACTGTGGTGCGTAGGGAGATATGGGACTCTGTTCTTGGGCCCCTACGCCAGCTTGAGGCACAGGTGGCACAACTTATGGGCATGCCTGTTGCCCGGCCTACACAGCTCCCAGCACAGCCCCATCCTGGGCAGTGAAGGAACAGTGGCAACTGCCCATGGGTGGGGATATCAGTTCCACTGTTGCCATCTGTGGGCTCATGGGCTCTGGATATCCAAACATCCGTCCCTGTCAATTGTGTAACCCCCCCACATGCGTCTTACACCGCCCCTGTATGCGTCTTGTTTGTCTTGTCTGTTGACCTACCCAACCTACCTCCCCAGCTATACTGACTTCCTTCACCTGACATACCACTCTCATTTGAAAAAAAAAAAAAAGGGGCACTCTGTACCCACAAAAAAATTACACCCCATACATAGCTGCCCATTCCGCACACATGTCTGCTGGACATGGAAACTATCAATTACAATTGGCTGTACAACAGGTATTATTGTTGTCCTGACACCTCTCTCAGGGGTGGAAAGTTTCAAATGTCACACCAAATTACATACATATGCATAGCTGTTGCTGATGAAGAAATGGGCAGCTATGGGCCTTACCTACATCCCTCCTGCAAAACCCAAGCTTGTTTCCCTACTGTCTTACCCTCTTTGTGACCCCTTTTTCACCACTTTCCTGTCTCCCCATTTTCATTTCTTTCAAAGAAAATAGCGCGGGTGTTTGCCAGAGTAAGCACTTTTAAGCGGTTGTAAGCGGGTGTGCGCGGAGCTGAACGCCAGTGCGCATGCGGGAGCTCCGCGCAAACCAGCGCTAACCCAGTTACAACTGCTTAAAAGTGCCTTAGTCACTCTGATTGACAAGTCCTGTAGTCAGTTCAAAAGCAAAATAAAATCCCACTATCAGTCCCGAACCCAGGACCTTGGAAACACTAGTCTGCATGACCTACCACTAAGCCATGTCTGTTATACAAGAACATTGTGCTAAAATAAATATATCATGTAATAGTAGGAATGAATGTAAAGGGAATATAGGATGTGTAGTACACAAAGCATGTCATTTATACTTACTGTCAAAACTAGTGGATTTCCATAATAGTAGTGTGTGAACAGAAACAGCCATGCTAGTTGGTAGCTAGTAGGTAATAATGTCAGTTAATGTACATATATAAATGTATGTATATTTACATATATATATATATATATATATATATATATATATATATATATATATATATATATAGTTGTAGGTGTCAGTGTGCATACACACTTACTACAGGAAACAGGAGAGAGGAATGGAGAAATGTGAATCTACAACACAGCCTGAATCATGAGAGAGATACTAACCTTTACACTCACAGAACAGTGTCCACAGCATACCAGCATGGTCCCCGCCCTTACAATCTGAAAGGGCAATGCCTATCTCACATACCCTTTTATAGCACTGTCCTGAAATCACAGTGAGAACTGCAATCAGTACACAACTGGCTGCATGCAATTAGCAAATGCTGGCTTACAATTGGTGCAGATGCCATCACATGGACTTATTGCAGCTACCTACAAAAGCATCCTGTACTCACACTCCACACATGCAATACTTTCATTGCACTGTCTGGAGGCAGACAGAGAGAGAGAGACAGAGAGAGAGAGAGAGAAAGAAAAAAAAAATAAGAACACAAACAACAGCACACGGTACACAAACTAAGTTGAAGCTGTCAGCAGTGTCAGTACCAAGCCGTGCCAGCAGCAGCAGGAAGCTGTAGTAGCAGTAATGCAACCAGCTGCAGCAAACACAGGTAATGTAAAGTAACAGGTTAATAGTCTGCATACTGTGAACCCTCCATATGTGTCATAGGTCTGTATCTATAGGTATGTCCATGTGATATGTTGTGTGCACATAGTTCCACCCAAAGGGGATGACTATACATTACATGTCATTCAGTGTTAGGCCATGATCCTGGCACCAGTTTTCTGTTTCAGTGAGGCCTGTCTGTAGGATGTGTGTGTCAGCTGGTGTAACGACTATGGCACTTAGTTTGCAGTCATCTGGGAACTTTGTCATCCACAACCCGCACATGTTTGCTTTTACATCTGAGAAATAAATGCCAAACAAGAGGGGTCCTAGGACAGAGGCCAGTGGGATACCACATGTGACTGGCATTGAGTCTGACATGGCTCCTACAATATCGATATTATGGATTCTGTATGTCAACCAGTGTGCAACCCATCATGTGACATATGTAGTAACATGTAAGCTAATGAGCTTGCCTATGATGCCTGAGTGGAGTACTGTGTTGAAGGCCTTAGGCAAGTCCAGGTAGGCTGTATGGATTGCGTTGCCGTCATCAATGGCTGTAGTGACTGTTTTGAAAGGTCAACCAGGTTCAAAAGGCAGGATCAGCCCATCACAAAGGCAAACTGGCTGGGAACAAGTGTCTGCAGGTACCCAATATTGCTGTATATGCGTCCCATACTGAATCATTCCATAGCTTTGCAGACCAGGTTGGTTAAGCTTATGGTGCGGTAGTTCCCAGGGTCAGTAGAGGTGCCTCCTTAGTGGAGTGTGACCACTGTTGCTGTATGCAAGTGTTCAGGTACATATCCCGTAGTACGGCCAAGGTTAAATATCAGTCTTATATGCGGTTGTATGTCCTCTTGGAGTTCACGTAGCACACATCCAGGGATACCATCAGGTCACATTGATGCTGTGTGTTCTGCTTTGCTGAGGGCGGCCCTCACCTGGACATGTGAGATGATAGGGAGGTTACATTCAGCTGTGATAAGTATTTCTAAGTGTGGGGGAGAAGGAGGGGGGATACGTGCACCGAACCTGTCTGCAAGAATGTTGCCAATATCTGTGTGTTCTGTGAATGTTAAGTAGGTGTGTAGTAACTCAGAGCATATCTGAGGTGTTTGGTCCATATGTGTAACATAACTGAAGAAGGCCTTGTGGTTATCTATAGTGTTCGTGGCCATTTCCCTCCCAGAGTAGGCCGTGAATGTTGTTATGAGAGACCGTAGCTTATTACCAGTGCTGACCACAGATGCCTTCCCTTAATGTGAATCTGCTCTGTCCTGCAGTAGCCTCCTTCTATCGTTATACAATCTGCCTTTGGCTGGGGTCCACCGGACAAGATGCCTAACCTTTGTGCATAGGGTCTGGGTTAGAAATGTGTGTGCATGTTCCATGCATTCTTTGGGATGTCCGTGGGAAGCATTTGCAAAGGGGTCAGCAGTGTGGGTTGTGGCGTCCACTGGCCCAGTGGGCTGCATGGATACCATCTCAGTCCTAACAAGTGAATAATCACATACATATCAAAGTAGTCTACTGTGCTGGTGGTGGTGGTGGTGGTGGGATATGTATATCCAGGCCGAGTAACTTGTGTCCAGATCACATTAGTGGATGGCGTTCCACATACAGTACCTTGGTATGAACCCCCAGAGTGAGGTTGTGCATTGGACCCATCGCAGTGTGCTGACCGATGGGGCATGCTACTATGTTGTATGGAATGTGGCAGGTATTGTTGCACAGGTGTTGGCTGAGCACTGATATCTGGCCATGTACTTGTGTATCCACCAAGAGACACACACATGCTACATATGGGAGTAGTAGTATATCACTACAGTTGAGTATCATGTATAGTATGTGTGCCATATATTGCTGACATAGTCTGCTGATATCCTGTTTGTGTTCTCTTCCAGGGACATGGTGGGTCAGCGTAATACTGCCTACTCTGCAGCAGAAGATGAGGAGATACACCAGAGCCTGGTGCGGGATTATGACATACTGTTTTCCAGCACCAGCCAGAATCAGCAGGAGAGGGCTGCACTGTGGCAAGACCTTGTCCGTAGGGTAAATGACATTGGCATGCATAATAGGACATATGAGCAGGTACGACATCACTGCAGTGATTTAATCAAAAATGTCCGTCAGCGTGCGTCAGATATCCACAGGCAACAGGTTGCCACAGGAGGTGGGGTGGCCACACATCCCCCCCTCACCAGACTGGAGGGGCTACCTCCTAAGTGTTGTGGCTCCAGCCCCGGAACATCAACAGCAACACACCTGCATCATGATGGTGGCTGGATCCACACAGCAGCACGACATGGAGCGTGCAGGTAATATGCCATATGTACACTTGACTGTTCTGTACACTGTTAGTTTATGCATGTGTAAGGTGTGTCCGTGGTATGTAGCTGTCAACATAGTATGTAATTGTGCAGGTGTGATATTGCCAATATCAGCAGCTGACATGTGAAAGGCAACTGGTGTACTACTGCACTGTATCATATGCAGTATCAATGGCACAGTTGTGCCCACTGACATTAATCTCCTCATTTCTGCAGGTCACTCCGGTGTTACAGCAAGGCAGCCCATCCATGCTGGTGAGTGTGTTTTAACAATACCTATAATAGTCCTAATA
Organism: Protopterus annectens; assembly: GCF_019279795.1. Classification (NCBI taxonomy): domain Eukaryota; kingdom Metazoa; phylum Chordata; order Ceratodontiformes; family Protopteridae; genus Protopterus; species Protopterus annectens. The sequence goes on along the minus strand of NC_056748.1, from coordinate 980,958,392 downwards.
GTGCTAGTAATACTAGTGTAACTCAGTAGTGCTCTGTGTGTATACTGCGGGGTGTGCATGGGTGCATGTGTGCCTGTGTCCACGTGTGCATGTGTGCATGTGTCCACGTGTGCATGTGTGCATGTGTGCATGTGTGCATGTGTGCCTGTGTCCACGTGTGCATGTGTGCATGTGTGCATGTGTGCCTGTGTCCACGTGTGCATGTGTGCATGTTTGCATGTGTGCATGTGTCCATGTGTACACGTGTCCATGTTTGCACGTGTCCACATGTGCATGTGTGCCTGTGTCCACGTGTGCATGTGTGCATGTGTGCCTGTGTCCATGTGTGCATGTGTGCATGTGTGCATGTGTGCATGTGTGCATGTGTCCACGTTTGCATGTGTGCATGTGTGCATAAGTGCATCACTGGTAACATTGTGTAGACATTGTAAACTGTGTTTCCTGTTTTCCTCCCACAGGTTCTGGTGCTGCTCTGGTGTCCTGCAGCAGGGAACCTGAATCTGGTGCCACAGGTACTGATAATGATGATATCTGTGTAATGGCACAGGAAGGTGTGTCAGGGTCCGTCATTGGTCAGCCAATTGACAGTACACAGCTGTCAACCCCATCATTGCGCACAATCATCCTGCCAGTACATCCTATGTCACCATTGTCCCTAGGTGATGGACAGGATACAGTGGGCATTGACCAGGGTAATGTGGTATCTGTGGCACATGCTTCCCCACACAGCAGCCATGGGCAGGGTCCTGCGATGGTACCACACAGACAGTTGCCCATGGGTTCTCGTGGGAGCATCTGTGGGCGTACTGCCTCTGGCAGACGTGCCCAAACAGGTCTGTCAACCTCAGCTATGTTTCGGGCTGTCATGCAGGCTCAGTCGCGTATGGAAAGGTACACTAGACATGGTCTGAGGGAGCTGAGAGCATGTCGCATAGCCATGACTGACAGTATGCGTGACATCGCGGATGCTATCCGTAATTTCACCGATGTCATAGACAGACATTGTGGGGACATATTACAACAGTTTCACAACCACATGTCCATGAGCCAGGGCAATGGTGGACGGTTGCAGCATCGACGTGGCCGTATGCCAGCAACAGCAGCAGCTGGCAGTCAGCGCGGATGACAACAGGCCTGCGGACGCCCCCATAGTGCCAGCAGCAGCCCCAGCAATGCTGGGTCTGTGCTGTCATCGGAACGCCCCAGGAGACCACGTGCACGTGGCTCTGGACAGTCCCAACAGGGACCTGTGTCCAGTCAACACACTCCCGCTTCTGATGACAGTACCCAGTCTGGCTTAGTACCGGATACGGTCCGTAGCACCCCTGCCAGGCACAGGTACCGTGTCCATGCCCACAGGCACTGATCTGTATGACCTGCCAGATGCAGTCTGTGGCTGTCCACAAACTCCTGTATATGGCAGCCATGAGGTGGAACTGTGTGCGTGCATACACACATGCAAAATGTTAACACTTAGGGCTACCACATACATGCACACACTGCACCAACAGTGCCCCACCATGTACTGCTGTCCCTCACCAACACACATACACACACATGTCAATTGGTGGTATCAGTGGCAGACTCAGGCATATCTAATTCACACCCTGTGCATATGATGAAACTGTGCCACCTCCTGCAATCTCCAACACAGTGCAGGAACAGGTAAACACATTGATGATGCACAGGGTGACTACATAGAAGTGTATTGGTAGTATCATGTTGGTAACAGTACAGTGTGCTGATATGACTGTGTGTATATCCCAGCATGCCTGATGCAGTAACCGTATGACTGTCCTGAATTGTTATCTACACCCATAATAAGTACCATAGTGTAACAGCTGCACATTATTGCATACCGGTGGTAAGGATGTCAACAGATAGCCACATACGTGGGTAGCACAGGGGGGAAGCTAATGCAAGTAGTGATACGCAATGATAGACATGTACAGTAATGGTGGCAAGTTGCCCACAACGACTATGCAATGTGGATGTTTGCGCATGTTGATATGTGTGCAGTACCAATGTAATACAAATCACAATTAACTATGACATAATATCAGTTCTACCATGGACATCTGAGCTGTGCATTCCTGGGTACATGTTGATAGTGCCTACATATTTGCACTGTTACCTACTGTTAGTGTTACCCCTTCTTTGTTGTACAATGGACTACTTCCAGCCCTGCTTACTGTAGCTTTATTTGCATGCATGTTCGCTTGGGGTTCCCTGGAACACTGCTTCCACCTGCAATGCAGAGTTACAGTGCTTCTGTGGACTCCTAGTGACATCTGCATAGCGTACTATATGTATGTCCAGTTTACACATGACAGAACATCACTGTCTGTCCTGTTCACATGTACGTTGCCTGTGACACATTGCACATGACTTGCCTGGCATTTACCCACGTGTGCAGTCATATATGCCAGTACTATGAAATCAGTACAGTACATCCACACATACACACCTTCAGTATGTTGTTCCCCATTGGCCCTATGTGTTGGTAATCACCATGGCAATCACACTACTATGGTAGCATGTGCAAAGGTGACCTGTGAATCACCTCTATGGTCCAGTTGTGGTTTATGTGTGTCATGTGGTAATGTCACAGCTGCCACATGTATGCAGTCAACCCTCACCCCTGGCCAGGAACGTACAACACATGTGTGGGATGCCACCACATAGCCAATCTGGGGACTGAGCACTCTGAACCCAGTACTGCCATACCCTGTCAGGTGGCATGACATACTGCAGTGACTACAATACCAGTCTGACATAGACCCGCACTGACAGCAATCTGAACACACTGGGGCATACTTGGAGACTCAGAATAGCATCCTGCCTGAGCATCACACACCTCCGCAGCTGGCACACAGGCATATGTTACGTCGGAACAGAGCACATGCCACACATGGCACACACATCCCATGTGCCACACACTCACAGCCTGTAGGGCTACACAACACACCTGCTACAGATGTGTCAGGTACCTCTTGGCGCTGCAGTGGGGTCCTGCTCAACAGGCTGTACATGGTGAAGGTCACAGTGATATGCCTGTGGGGCACTATGGTCCACCACAAAACACATGCATACAGGTCAAGTCAGAGGCATGGACACATATGACTCAGTCATTGACCATGCCACTATGGATGACCTGAGACATACCTCCCTGGACTACATGATAGGGAACATAGAAGGGATCTCTCAGCATGTGGCACGGGCCAGTATGAGCCTGATCTTGGTTGCCATCATACCCTCACCAGGTATGCTACCAATATATGTAGGAAGGGTGTTCTATGTCTACATTCTGCTCAATCTCCAATGTCATTCATAGGGTATCCACTGGCTGTCAACATGTGCTTACATGCTAGGGAAGCCGCAATGATTTGCGAGGGGCAGCTTGCACGTGACACCCATGGGCCATTGTATATTGGCGAAGCCCCTTGATACACACATAGTGCCTTTTGCTGCAGGACACGGATTACATAGCCACCTCCATGGGTATCACACAGGATAGGACACTAACAGTGATGCTACACAACACCAGCAGTGTACACCGCAAGATGCATGCACTGGACACTGTCCTCAGCACGGTGAACTGCAATGTCTGTGCAGTACCAGAGTCCTGATTCACGGCTCACAGGTGCAACCCATCACTGCCAGGTTATATCTCATACCATGCCTGTCGTCCCCTACACATGTAACACACATGGACAGGGGGGTGGTATCCCAGGGCACCACAGATACACACACCTCCAGGTTGTTGGCACAGCACAAAGCATCAGGGCCTATTCATGAGCAGCTGACAGTGTGTTGGACTGCCTTCTGGTTCATAGCCTGGCACACACAACCCTCCCATACACAGGAAACCCACCTATCCTCCCTAACAACACTGGCAATATGACAGTCTCAAGAAATGTCTTTATATGGCTGGACTGCATCCAGCCAAGCATTGTGCGTGAGCATTACTGTAGCTACAACACACTAGCTGAAAGGTTCCCAGCATGTGGTCACTGAATTGCAGTGGAATAACGTTACCACTCCCACAACAGGTGGGAACATGCAGCACCTGTTCATCGACTACATGTAGACTATATGGCCCAGACCAGATGTGTATCCCCTGCTGTAGGTATTATACCATATACAACCCACACTGTATAGACACATACCGCGTGCGGCCCCTGCACAGTAAAACACAGTCATATTGTTATGCATTGCGAATACCATTTATCCACTCAAGGCACGTGTCAGACATGGTAACTACTGCAGGTCACAGGTATTTATGTGTATGTGTCACACACATACATCATGTGTGCATTGCCATTGCTGGTTTAGGCAATGGCATGCATTGTTATGCACAAAGACCCACACAAGGTCATATTGTGTGACACAACCACACGTGGCAGTTGTGGGTTTCCAAAACATACCTATCTGTGCTCTGACAATGGTAATAGACCCAGTAGCGGAGCGCACTATTGGCATTACTGGCCAAGTAGCCTTGTTTGGCTGTATTGATAGTGTGGTGACATCCCCTGTGTTTACTGGGGGAATATGCAGCATCTGGTGTATTGTAGTATTTGCCAAAAGGATCTGTTCTCTCACACTTGCAATTACACACACCCTACTACACCCCCACACACTTGCCGTTTGCAGGATTCATACCCTTACAAAACTATATCACGACACGTAAGAGAGACGCATTAGCGAAGCGCACTGTTCAGATTACTATGAGGTTCCTCTTCTCCGGCTGTACTTAAAGGGTGCTGACATCATCAGTGTTTGGAAAGGGTAATGTGCATCATGTAGTGTGATCTCCTGATTGCAAAAAAGCACATGTCTTTCATACAGAATTGCACACACACAAACTCCCAACATCCAAACATACACACTTGCAGGTTTCAAACCCCTACCTAACTATGTTATGACACTGGTGACAAACACATTAGCAGAGTGCGCTACTCGCATTGTTGGGAGGTTTCCCTTCTCCTGCTGTACTTATAGGGTGCTGACATCATCAGTGCTTAGATAGGGGAATGTGCATCCTGTAGAGTACTTTCCCAGTTGCCAAAAGGGACATTTCCCTCACACAGACTTGCACACACACTAACCCCCCGCCACACACTGGGCAGTTGCAGGATTCAAACCCCTACCTAACTATGTTATGACACTCATGACAGATGCATTAGCAGAGCGTGCTACTTGCATTACTGGGAAGTTTCTCTTCTCCTGCTGTACTTATAGGGTGCTGACATCATCAGTGCTTAGATAGGGGGATGTGCATCCTGTAGAGTGCTTTCACAGTTGCCAAAAGGGACATTTCCCTTACACAGACTTGCACACACACTAACCCCCCCTCCATACACTGGGCAGTTGCAAGATTCCAACCCCTACCAAACTATGTTATGACACTCGTGACAGACGCATTAGCAGAGCGCGCTATTCGCATTACTGGGAGGTTTCTCTTCTCCTGCTGTCCTTATAGGGTGCTGACATCATCAGTGTTTAGATAGGGGAATGTGATTGCTGTAGAGTGTTTTCACAGTTGCCAAAAGGGACATCTCCCTCACACAGACTTGCACACACACTAACCCCCCTCCACACACATTGGGCAGTTGCAGGATTCAAACCCCTACCTAACTATGTTATGACACTCGTGACAGACGCATTAGCAGAGCACGCTATTCACATTACTGGGAGGGTTCCCTTCTCCTGCTGTACTTATAGGGTGCTGACATCATCAGTGCTTAGATAGGGGAATGTGCATCCTGTAGAGTGTTTTCACAGTTGCCAAAAGGGACACTTCCCTCACACAGACTTGCACACACATCAACCCCGCTCACCCACACACACACTGAGCATTTGCATGGTTCAAACTCCTACCTAACTATATTATGACACTTGAGGGAGACGCATTAGCAGAGCGCGCTATCCGAATTACTGGGCATCTGTTCTGCATCTGCAGTATTTATAGGGTGCTGACATCTTTATTTCTACAGGGGTATGTACATCTAGTACTAACTGTCAGGTGGGGGATAGCATATATATGCATTTGCAGCCACCTACTTCAGGGTCAGATATGCACATCGCACTGGCAGGTTATGTTCTATACCATGCTTCGTGACCACAGGACCTGTAACACACAACACAACCAGTCCAGAACACCACTCCCATATCCAGGACACATACTTTGCTTCCCTGGGAACAGTGCCGGGATATGCAGGTGTTCACATACACCATTCCAGTTGTTAACATCAGGTACAGGCATATTGTGTGTGGGAACTACTCAGGTCTCTACAACGTTACCCTACAGCCACTACAATTTGTGGGTCCATGTGCTATGGCAGAACCACTCACCACAGCCACATGGGGGGCTACATATTGCACCTGTCCATCTGCAACATGGGTACTCACTGTTCCACACCAGAGGTAGACCACCATTGTTGATATCTGACCATACCCACCTTTCCCTGGACATCCATATCCCATCCCCAGCCCCAGGCAAGGTTGTCACTGCAAACAAACTGTATTTAGCACAAGCAGACTCTACACTTGTGAAGACTGGGGTGGACGACTTCAAAGGACCCATGCTGGGGGACTATACTGGCCACTCTGCATAATCCTTGACAATTGCATTCTATGAGCATGTGTAAGGTTTGCATTGATCATGCTATCCCACATATACCCATGACTGCTCCACAACAAGACACCTGTCAGGTGTACACCAGCCATATATGAGCCGTCCAACAGACAAAGTGAGCTAATACATTGCAGAGCTGTAGCCCTCAGAGGGAGGACATGTGTGAACAGTACTGGCACGACACTTCATTCCCACATAATCATCACAACACAGTGTTGACAGTGGAATTGTCCAGACAATGCAGATAGGGCTCCCCTCAGTCTGTTATTGATGCCCACTTACTGTTAGAGGTCCTCAGCAACATTCTTCCAGCACACACCAACAACATAGATGTGGCTTAGCACATTCAAACCCTGGGATCTCCACTGTGCCCCTGCTTGACAGAGGCACAGCTCACTAGCCTCACACGTTGCCTTATGTGACCTACTTTACAGTGGCACAGTAGCCTACTGTACTGGGGATGCAGATGCCAAGCACACTTTGGCTAAGCTGTCATTCCCTAGGGCAACAAGCCTAGTGTTGACCTCTACATCCATATGTTTAATTGTCAGATGCATAATATTTGTTGCTGTTAGACTGTTTGCAGGTCTTTATTGCCATAGCATTCCCTGTTCCTATGAACAACTTGTGTATCTGTGGAAGATGTTTGAATATGAGGGCGATCCACTATATCACTTATGTCTCTGTAGTCATTTACTGTGTGCACTGGGCAGATTGCTGTGTTGTGGTTGGTTCCTGGAATGACACGTACAAATACCAGATATGTGTGGCCAACTGCTAAACGGAGATATGGCCTAAGTATGTGAGCATGCCCAGTTCAGCCTTTCCATGGCATGTTGTCTGACATATGCCTCATTTATCAAAGTGTGCGAGCATGCCCAGTGTGAGCTTTCCATATGTTGAACTCTGCAGTCCACCACATATTTGGGTGTGTGTGAACTTCAACAATATCTCACGTTTATGGTTGTGTGTTGGGTGTCATGTTGTGTACTAACTGGCCAACTGCTTTGTGTCTGCCACAACAGGGATTATACTGTGCCTGCAGGGATTGCATGGGATACTTTGCATACAGTTGTCAACATCCTTTCATAATGACCTAACACTGTAGTACCGTATAGTGTACTGGTTCAGTACTTTCACTGTGGTGGACAGTATCCTGGGCTTTAGTCCTATCACTGCTTGACATCTTCATAGTGAGCACAACAGACTGTGTAGGGGCCAGTTGTGCACATATGACTATGTTGCATTATGTTCAGATATGGACTACCTACACCAGGCTTGTTCAACATTGGTAGTGTATTCCACAATATAGGTGAACATTGGCAAACACTAGCGATGTTCCCTAGGCCATTTCTGATGCTAGTCAGAGAGTGTGTTTGTCCTTCGACACACATTGTAACTGGAGTTTGCCATGACATATGTCATGGTTAGTATACTGTGCCTCCGTCTACCTCTGACATAACAGTGATACCCAGGGTTAACCTACCATCTCCCATCCACTCATCAGGATTCCTCTTGAGGGGTGTCGATAGGTGACTCTCTGGCTAACCTGTACTGGGAGTTTACTCAAGAGTGCGGATGGCTTCTGTGTTATGGATCATTCTGTACAGCTTGTCCTATGTATGTCAGTGCTGGGGTTCAGGTCTCTCATGTGCATAGCTCACTGCCATTCAGATTGTACAAGGTGCAGCATGTTCATTGATTCCAGCTTGGACATGGCTTCATACATCAGGCACAACTTGCCTCTGGGTGGGCAGTATGGCAGTGTGTGGAGCTGCAGTTTGTTTAATCAGACAACACATGGCATCTGTTCATGCTCTTTGCTACTCCTGGTGTGGTACTGTTGTGGACTTTACAGTTGATGGAGGTGTCTGCTGAGGTATATCCCACAGGGGCTATTGTAGTCAATTGTGACACTGATGAAGGATGACTGCAGAGCCACAGTGACCTCCCCTTATCTACATCTGACAACCTTCATGATTGGGTGGGTATATGGTATGTTTCTGCGAACACTACAGCCACATGTTTGTCCAATGCAGGATATCTATCACCTTGTGTCCCCAGGTCTCTCATTACATGTTAGGTACGTAATGGGTTAACACCTGTGTGGTAATTGGTGGGCACTTACTGTATATCCACGGTGGTTGTCTATACACAGTTCTGCAATTAGCTTGCTGACATGGCTATGGCTCCAGTTGTCTATTTCTATGTGGCCCTTTTGTGGGTTGCTTGTGTCAGCTGGGGGTCGGATATGGTGGGCAGTTTGTACTCCTCTGCATACATGTTCAGTCACAGTCCTTCCATGTTGGCCTGTACCTATGGGACATATATACGTTACGGGGGAGGTCCCAGGACCAAGCCTTGTGGGATGCCACTCATATCTGCTTTGTAGTCTGACGTGGATGCAGCATGTCTGACCATGTCAGTTCTGTCCTTGGTCTGGTTAGCAACCCCTCTACTGACATAGGGGTTTATATTTAAGCTGGTGAACATATCCATACTGAACTCGTAGGGTATTGTCTGGAAGCATGTGCACAGTCCAGCTACGCTGTGTGGACCACATTGCCCTCATCAATGACCTTAATGACTGTTTCAAATGGGTCAAACATGTTTAGGGGCAGGATCTGCACTTACGACAGCCACACTGGGTAGGGTCCGGTGTCAGTAGGTCCACGATAGCTTTATGTCTGCGGTACATACTGATCCTTTCCATAGCTATGCAGACCAAGCTTGTCAGGATCCTGGGGTGGTAGTTTGCAGTATCCATTCAGGCAACACTTTTGTTGTGAAGGACCACTGTTGTTGTACACTGCTCTTTGGGTACATATCCTGTGGTAAGGCTGACATTGGGCAGTAGTGTGATTTGGCATTCCATTATTCTTGGAGTCCATGTTGGCCTCAGCCCAGGACACCATCACATACCTTTGCTGCTGTGTGTTTTGCTTTGTAGATGATGGCTGTTACCTCAGCATCTGCAATGTCAGGGACCAGCAGTCTGCTGGGATAGATATTTTGCATTCTGGGGGTTGCACTGAACCTGTGAGGTTGTATGTTGGCAATATGTGTGTGTGTTTGGTATGTTGTTTGTAATATCTGTGTGATTCGGAGCATATCTGTGAATTCCCAACATGGTTCCTACCATCAGTTAAGTAAGCCTTGTGATTATCCTTAGGTTCCTGTACAATTTGTATCTTCATAGGTTCATAGGTTCATACTAGGCTATCCACCCTAAGGCATTAGTAAGCCTAGCCAGAGTGTGTGTGTCTTTCGCCACCCCTTGCTATGTGACTATTATGGCCATTTATGATTTTCTTTACTGTGCCTCTGTCTGGACGTGACACAGTGAAGACCCCCAGTGTACATGTACGATCATCCATCCACTTGGCAATATTCCTGTTGAGGGGTGTCAGTGAGGGGCTCTGCCTAACATGGATTGGGATCCTGTTTCTGGGTGTGGGGAGCCTCTGGGTTATGTATCTGTCCCACCAGCACATCCTATTTCATTATGTGTTGAGGCTGACATCTGTCACTCTCACAGCTCCAATGGCTTTGATTTCCTGGGGTGGAGCATGTCCATTACTCCTGTGTTGGACATGGCCTTGTACAACAGCCTCTGTGTAGGCAGTCTGTGACTGCATTCAACTGGGGTGTCTACAGCCAGGCAGCATATGACATATATTTGACACCCTTTATCCTCTTGGTGAGGTACCTTTGAGGTCTTCCTAACCGCTGCAGGTGTCAGGTACGGTACATCCCATATGAGTCATTGTACTAGATTATGGGTCTGATAAGGGAACAGTACAGGGGCACAGTGACCTCTGTTGATGTAGATGTGAATCCTTTCATGATACGGTGTCCAATATAGACAGTCTTCCTAGCCACATTGACATTGTGAGTGTCACATGACAGGTTACTGTCGACTTGTGTCCCTAGGTCCCTGATTACTCCTTGCATACATAATGGTTTACCACCTATGTGGTAATTTGTGAGTACCTTGTCTGGTATTTGGTGGGACATTCATACTGTCCAGTGTCTTCAGGATGTCTGGGTGGGGTTCCTGTGTGTGAGAGTGTGGTCTGTTGCATGCTACAGACTGTACAGCAGTTTTGACTACACTTAGGTGCACATGGGTGGTCTCCGCTGCTTCGTGCATTGTCAGTTACCTGGCCGTATGGGTGTCTGTGCTGCATATGGATACTCCCCCTCCTTTGATGTTTTGGTCCAGGTGTTGGGGCCATAACGCATGATATGTGGTATAACCTGGTAGTGCTGGTGTGCTGTCAGTAGGCTTGCAGCAGGCTTCTGTCACTGCACAGACATCGATGTTCTCCATACTGGGAAGTGCCTCAGGTGCATGCATATTGCAGTTTACACATCTGGCATTGGTCCGCATTACCCTTATGTTTCTTACCACTTATGTTTTTTAGGGTGGTGGGTTAGTCTTTTTGGCCTTGCCTACTTACGGCTCTATGGAGGTGGCAAAGGCCTTATCCAGTATCCAGATGCCCAGGGGTAAGAGGTGCAAGCCATCCCTGGAACAGCAGCATGGCTTGTCATGCATGACATCTCAAGCAGACAGACATTAGACCCTCTTGGACTGACAGCTGTAACTGTGCCACCTGTTAATGCTCATCATTCTGTGTTTGTACTGTGGCATCATTCTTGGTGAGGGTTGGATGCTGCAAACGGCCAGTGTCATACCGGCCTGGAGTACATACTCAGAGAGCTCATCCATGTCTCTTTTCATGTAGTCCAGGGAGGTACATCTCAGGTCATTCACACCGGCATGGACAATGAGTGCATCATATTTCTGCTTGCTTTGGGGTGTCCTGTGTACTTGTGTTATGTGGCATATTGTAGCAGCCTACAGGCAGCTTACTGTACCCTTTCCCTTGTTCAGTCTGGTGAGTGGGACAGCAGTGTGTCTGCCTATACAGACACCTATTACAACCGTATCAGGCATGTTGTTTCTCCTTCTGGCCTGTAACTGTTTGGCACACCAGCTTTGTGTACTATGTGTTGCATGTGCTATGTTTGGAGGTTGTGGTTGCTTGGGGTCTGCTTTGGAGGCCTCTGTTGGTGTGGTGTGTTTGTAATTAGGGCCTCCGGGAATGTTTTTCTGTGTTTATGTGTTTGGTTTACAGTTGTGATAGGTCTATGTGGGACTGGGTTTGTGGTGTATGTGGTTACCTTCTCCTCCTGACTAGTTTTGACAGTACTGAGTTGGGGAGCTCAGCCTCCGGTTTGGATAAATGGTTGCATCTCTCACATATATTTGTATTTATTGGGGGGAGTTGTGGGTTGTCTGTGTACTTGGGGCAGGTGTCACATTGCCTCTGGATTCACAGATTCTACTTGTTGTGGCTGGCCTTAGTGGATTGTATGTGTGGACATATTTTATTGCCATACTACTGATCAGTGATTACTTCCCTTTTATGTTTGCTCTATCATGTAGTAGCTTCCTCATTCTCTTGCATGGTTTGGTAATGGCTGGAGTCCAGCATGCCAGATGCCTGCGTGTATGGCATTGTGTCTTGTTGTTATTTGTGATTGCATAATCCAAGCATTCCTGGCTGTGTTCATGGAATGCCTGTATAACATGTTCTGCGGTGTGTTCCATATTCTGCACTTGCACAGGGCCTTTCGTGGATTCCACATCGGTTTGGAGGGGTGCAACCTATGCTTTACACATGTTTTTCACTGTGGTTTTCTGGCCAGGGACTGTGGTCAGGATGTGTATATCTGGTGTGATTACCCTATGGTCTGGTCTTACCAGTGAGGGATACACTTCTCATGTTGCCATCCAGTACACATGTTGCTGATTATCACATCCAGTATGCTTACCCTTCTTGTGGGAGTGGTACGTTGTTCCTGGGCATTTTGGTTTATGGATTCTGGGAACTTTTCTCCTAGTGTGTTGGTGCTAGTATAATGCTCCCAGTGTATGTCTGGGTATTTTCAGTCAAGCAATATAATGTGGTTTGGGGGGCTTGATATATTCATGTATTCCAACATAGGCCATGTGCAGTTCCTGGTATTAGGACAGTAGTCTGCAGCAGGCTATATACTGAGGCGGTTTTAGCCATTGGTATTTGACCATGGCTAATCCATGCTGCTTCTTGTTGTGGTACCAACATGGGGTGTGGTTATCCTTGACATTTATTGCTAGTCACCCTCCTTTTGTAGCTTGTTCCATGTTTTGCGGCTGTACAGCACAGTATGAGGTGTAACCTGGTAGTGTTAGGGTGCTGATGTGAGCCTTGACCCAGTTTTCTATTACAGGACTGATATCAACATTCTCCATACTGTGTGCGTTTACACTGCATGCATCTTGCTGTTTAGACTTCTGGCATTGGGTAGCATTACATCTAGGTTCCTATCCATTGTGGTACCTATGAAGGTGGGTTTGTGTTTTGAGACTTACCTATTCAGGGCATGCTGTGGGTACTGACAGCTTTTGCCAGTATCCATGGGGCCTGGACTGATAGGTGCACACCACCCTAGCAGGTGGTGCATCATGTCATGCTCAGCATGTCTTCCCAGGCTAAAACACATTGGCTCCCCTTTGACTAACTGCATTACTTCAGCCAGTTATTGCAATTGATCATCCCATCATCTTTTTGTGGCTTCATGCTTGGTGAGGGTGGATGTTAGTCAGGGTCCTCAGGTGTGCATATAGTACATGGTGTTACATTATTTAACACATGGCATTCATGCCTCAGGTGGTGATGCAGGGCTGCCTCTGTCGGATGCACATATTACACTCCCTGTACATGTTTGTGAGCAGGTCATGTAATTTTAGGCATCCCTGTTATTATTTGAGTGAGTCAGAGGGGGTATCATTCCCAGGGTTCCTACTGAGCCAGTGTATGTGCTATGCGTTGCCTCTTTGCCAAGTTGCCAAGGCCAGGGCATACTGGGCACGCCTCCTTCTGCCTACTGAGGCAGGCTCAGGTTGTTCCTCCTCCGAGTCACGCTGTGCCTGTGATGGCCGTGGCAATGGTGGGGGGCTGTTTGGCCCAGCTCTATGCTGGTCCTGCTGCAGCTGTTTTTGTAAGATCATATTATGTAGCATAGCACATACCATGACAATTTGGGTACATGTAGTTGGTGAGTACTGCAAGGCTCCACCAGATGTGTCCAGACACTGGAACCGTGACTTGAGCAGCCCAAACACACGCTCTATTACATTACGTGTTTGTGCATGTGCCTCATTATGGCGTTCCTGTTCAGGTGTGTGTGCGTTTCTGATGGGTGTCATCAGCCACGGCTCCAGTGCATAACCTGCATCCCCCACTAGGTGTCCGTGTGGGATGTCCCCATTGGCAAATGTCTGGTACAGCTGCGCCAAATGCCAGATGTGGGAATCATGGTAGCTCCCAGGACAGCCAGCACACACATTCATTATTATGCCCTGGGCATCACACACGACCTGGCAGTTGATGGAGGGAAGCTCTAGCGGTTAATGTAGGCCCTACCCCACTCACCGGCTGGTGCTTTGATGCGTATGTGCGTGCAGTCTATTGCACCCACTACCTCAGGGTATTCCGCTATTTGCTGGAAGAGACGAATATTGCTGGCCAATACCTACGGGCATTGGGGAAATATATATGATCACCGACATGCGCTGACATGGCATCCAGGAGCTGGTGCAGTACCCTGGAGGCTGATGCCTGTGATATCCCCATCATATCACCAGTTGGTCTCTGGAAGGTACCTGTTGCTAGTATTCTTAGGCCATCACATACCTTGGTTTCCACTGGGATGGGTTCTCCTCTGTTTGTTCTGTGTGTGAGGCATGGCCTGCACAGCTCGACTATTTGCTGCAGGAGCTCTCTGTCCACTCTATAGCACTGTACTATCTCCAGCTCATGTAACCTGTGGTAGGTGACCCTGGGCCTGTACACTCTTCTCCGTCTCCTCACTGTGGGTTGTCTGGCACCATCTGCATTGTCACCACCCTCAGCAAGTCGCCTATGTCTCATTATGACAGCTATGGCAGCCCCTAACATTTCTGCTCTGAGTTCAGCTTTTTCAGTTTTCACTTCTAATAGCTTACTCCTGTCTTGCAGTGTCTCTTGAGAGAAACATCCTGCACTGCTGTTTGCAGAGTTTTAAGTGCTGGGCTGGGCTACTATTCTGCCTGTGTAATTGCCTGCTTCTAATTGTTTTCACCTGCTAGCTCCAGCAGTATTCCCTGCTAGCTTCCTACTAATTCTGTTGCTTCCTTTTTCCTTTCTGTTTCCTCAGGGGGGAGCAGCGTGCATACCAGCAGAAACGCGCTCACAGTGGCTTACACGCATGCCACATGCTTACACGGTTCAGGATTTGCCTATTCGGGTTAAAACACGCGCACACTAGCGCAAACAGTGTTACAAATCTACCAACACACTCCCACATGCTCAGTCTGCCTTACAAGCGCACACACTGCCCTACTCACGCTTCATGGCGCACACGTGCGCATGCACGCCCAGCAAGAAACTTTGGTGTAAGTAACAGTGTACACCTTCCATTTCTTGACTTTCCCATGCTTATCTTGTGGCACTCCTCTTTCCCTGATCTGTGTCTGTCATCTGTCATGTTACACTGACCTCCAATGAACTGCATTTCTTTCTACCATTCCCCCTTGTGATGTCGCCTATCTCCTACTCTATTCCTCCTCCTTATGTATCTCTTACACTACTCAGACTGTGCTCATTTGCTACATGACTGTGGGATTCAGTATCCTAACCCTCATTTACATGAGATTGCCTATTAATGCTTAGTTACATGTCTTAGACTCAGCTTCCCCCCTTAGCAACCACTACACGGTGGCCATGTTGTTTTTGGTGTGCTGGTCCCTGCATTGTCATTCCATGTATTGCATAAAACCCACATTTGTGGGTTTATAACCTTCATTTTTATGTTTTATACAGCGCAGCCCGTTTGCGCGGGGCTACGCTGCGTTTAAACATCGGCGATCGCCGAAAAAAAAAAAATTATATATTTTTTATATTTGCATCGGGTTACCTTGCCAATGGCCACATATTTGGTCATTGGCATGCTGCCTGACACATATGCACCCTTTATTTGGAGCTGACATGGCTCCATTGTGATTTTTGCAGAAACGTACTCAGTTGTCAACTGAGTACATTTCTGCAGCTAAAACGTCTCTTACACGGGCTTGTTTCTGCTTCGTGGATCGCTAATATACCTCATTTGCATATCTTTCGGCTGCAAGTGAGGTATTTAGCATATCCACGCCCAGTCCATGTAAGAGACATTTTAGCTGGTCTCTTACACGGAGTTTCGGGCTGTTCCTGGATCGCGTGGCTTGCATGGAGTGTTACACGTCTCTTACACTCCGTGCAAGCCTTCGTGAATCCTGCCCATAGTATTTACCAGCATAGACATAGAACACAGTATTTACCAGCATAGAACACATAGTATTTAGCAACATAGAACACATAGTATTTACCAGCATAGATATAGAACACAGTATTTACCAGCATAGAACACAAATGAAGGAGGCAAGAAAAGCTAGAATATTGTTGATTCTAATGCTTAGAAAAGCAACTAAAATAGTAATCTCAAACTTAGAATAGGAATAGATGTATATTTTTTTATTAATTTGTAAATGTGTTTGTGGGAGACTGTGTAGTAAGACTGGATTTTGATTGTCTAAGTGAATAGCAGGAAGCAGCCTTGAAGAATCTGGTTTTATGCTTATTTGCTAATCTAATTTGTGTGTAGAAACAAACATTAATTCCCATTACAAGGCTAGAAGTGTTACTGACTTCTTTTATGTCCAGAAATTAATATTGCTGTGGATCGAGATAAGATTGTGGGAAGGGAGATTGACCCTGTTTAAGTTACACTTTAG